>NC_090661.1:103155216-103310216 GCF_013368605.1 Nyctibius grandis | reverse complement strand
GGCCTCTGATCACAGCACGAGCTTCTGTCCCACTCTGGACTGTGGGTCGTAGCATCGATTTTAATATTACTGGTATTTTTAAGCAGGATTCTTTCAAGTGCACCCGATTCTTTTAATTAGATTGCTACAGCCATTGGAATACTTACTCCTATATAATCTCTTATGAATAGCATGGGACTTTTTAACATTAATGTTGCATTACCAGCGTTCAGAACAAATCACCGAAATGGTTAAATCTGCAGGACGCAGTTTGCAATTTCTCCCCCTTTAAATGTTCCCACAACATATCTTTCAAAGGGTTATTACTGTTTATTTTATTAAGGCAAGGTAGGAAAGGACTAACACACCAAGTCAGAATGCGTGTGTTTCCACACCAGGTCTCGTGCATGAGCTTTCCTACAGCTTGTGTGCTCTTACAAAGCATTTCATCGCTAAAATAATGAACAAAGTTTTTCTCCTGCAAACACTTGGCTACGTACTTACTACAAAATATTTACTTGATTGTTCTGTAGGCTGCAATTAAAAAAAAAATCACCTTGAAGGAGATCCTAGAAAGCTGCACATTTCCACTTTTTCTTCTCCTCTGTTATGAGTCTTTTCCCTTCCATTATATTCCATTATGTGTCTCTAACACAGGGCTGATGAATCAGCTCACCTTCCTCCTGTATGTCTGTGCAGCCAAAATCTGCAGCAGGAAAAGATTTCGTGAAGCCTTTCCAAAGCAGGGAAAAAAAAAACACAGCGTAAGAGATGATAGCTGCAAAAGCCTCTGTGCCTGCTCGAAAAATAAAGGGATATACATTTTGAGATAGTAATAGAAAAAAGAAAAGAGAATTTTTTTTTTTTTCACTAAAAGAGGAATGTTGAACACATTTGGTTAATACCCAGAGCTGGAGACATGACAATTAGTACATCTGACGTTTACAATGCAGATGTTTATGATGTGAATAATAGATGGAAAGAGAGTGAAAATGCAGTTGTTTCGGTGAAGTACAGTTTTTACCCAGGCAACACACGAACTTTGCTCAAGCCACTACATGAGTATGAAAGGGACTGTTCTCAGTGCGCATAATTCGAGTCCTACAGCACTTCTCTGAAAGTATGCAAAATAATAAATTGTGGAGAAAAAAATATGTTTAATCTAATAACGGGGTGTTGCAAGAATTGTTGTAAAAGAAAGCTTGGGCGGGGGGAGGAGGCAGCCTTCAGGGGAAAACAACGTGAATTTCCAGTGGCAGGGTGGTGTAATGATTGTATATTTTCTAAATATGCCTGTACTCCATTCATACTATTTAAGTGCTTAAATAAGCACAATAAATGTAAATAATTTACTGCTTTGCAAACAGAAAATTGGGCAGAGAAGTAATTTTGAATAGCAACTTGGCTTACTATACCCAGTGATTTGGTGCCCTGTAAAATGCATTTGACACTGCTGTTCATTAAGCCGGTGCTATCGAGCCTTCTTCACATTCATTAGTGATTAATTCAGACAGATATTTAACTTAATAAGGTAAGCAAATAAACAAAAAAAAATCACTTTCTGTGCCTTAAGGTTTTTTGGACCTCTAATTGGTTTTGTGCACTAATTATCAAGATTAACACCTTACACTTTTCTCAGTCCTTACACTTAGAAATTCCCAGTGGAAATAAAAAAGCAGACAACCTTGGGGGAATCCTTTAAGCGCAAGGGGTTAAGAGTTTGTCTTTTAAAAGCAAGATAAGCAGCAAAAAAGGGAAGACCAATTCCAGGTAAATTTAGATAATAACAGGATGAGGAGGCAGCAGCTTGCGCAGATACACACCCCGTGACACTCACTCCTTTTTGTGTATATGTGAAGGAACTTGATGATCTTTTAGGTCTTTTCCAACCTTAACGATTCTGTGAAAGGTTTTCCAGGGGCTCTTTCGTGTTGCAGCATTTCTGAACAAATAACTGGGAGCTCTGATTTCTCGCACTGGTTACAAAAAGCTGTATTCAGCCCGGGCTGGGCGGTTACGTGATGCAGCATTTCCCTTCCATCACACCAAGAGTTAACCACCGGCCTTTCAAAGTTTCTTTTAACTCCACTTCCCACAGCACCGGGAGACTTTATGTCAGTGCCAAGGCATTGTGATTGCCTTCGGTGGACATTGTTCGAGGCGTTGCCTGAATTCCCCTCCAGCAGAGCCTGGCCATGTCCTCCTCTTACCTTAGGCTCAGCTCTAGGAAACCCTGCCTGCTCGAGCCAGCGCCAGGGCTTCAGGAGAAGGCTGCTGGGGTGGGAGCAGCACCCACCCATCCCCGGAGCATCAGCTCAAACCTGGCTCTCCCTCCCGCATGCAAACGTCAAAGTTTGTCGCTGTCATGTCTTGGCATCCCCTCGGAAAGGGCCACATTGATTCGGTGTCTCTCCTGGAAAACATCTCGCCTGCTCCTACGTGCCCAACTAAAGCACGCCTTGGGATGCTCCTTAGGGACGCAGACAGCACCATGGGTGCGTGCCTTGGGACAGCTTTGAGAAGGGCCACAATCTAAAACTCGCCTCAATCCCAGGCATGAGACTTGATAAAACTCATTTTAGCCGCTACAAGTTGCTGCTAATGACAGTTTGTCACCACCGAACGCAATATTTCCCAGGCAGCATCCCGAAATCGCCAGCAGCCGTGAGAGAGCTAATTGCCGCTCCTCCTGCCGTGGGAAGTCTCGCGGATCTACCTCGTTCCTGCCTTGCACCCCATGTCACTTTCCAGTAGTTTTTTGTAGCATTTGGGGATTTTTAAACTCCTTTTCCTTTAATTCTTTCCTTTCTTTAATGGGTGACTGGATAAATTCAGCGGTGGATTTTTGTGACACTAAAGCAGCAGATAAGTCTATGATGCACTCTAGCTATGTGGTTTAAAAATCCCTTACCATATGTTTTCTCACTGGAATGCCTCGTCTTGCAAAATTACAGGAACCGAAGCTTAAAAACACAATTAGGTAGTTTAAAATGAAATATTAAAGAAATACCACATATTTTCTGATATGCCTGCGATGTTTTTCCTTGCTTTTTTCCCCCTTTTTCTTTTTTTTTTTTTGCTTTCTTTTGTATTGCTCTTTGAGTTGCTCAAGGAGCCCAACTGTATTCGATTGTCGTACTAATCATGCTCCACATTTTTCTGATTAGGTTATATAGGCTGTGGTTAAATTATAAATGAAAGAATGAACTACCAGAGTACTTGTCATAACAGTATCTTTTATGTTGTTACAGAAGATGGGGAGGGGGGGGAGGAATCAAAAAAGTCTTTATATGATCAAGCCTCTCCTTGCCTATTTTGTGCTGCTTATAGTATCTGTATAGACAAGTAATGCAATTTGTTGAAATGTTTTTCTCAGGTATTCTGAGAACTACAGCACAATATCTGTCCACTGAGAAAAAATGTGAGAAAACTGAATACATAATACATAAAGATGCATATTGTAGTATAAACTCTGCTGTGCACACAAACACACCCTCTCCAACCCCAGTTTATTCCATTACTGTGCTGTAAAGCAACTTGAACAGTTTTTTTTTCCTTATGCCATGCATGAAAACAATATTTCAAAATTTGAAATGATGTCTAACATTGTTATCTTCTGTACTACTGTATGCACAGCATAAACACGGATGAATGTGTGCCTGATGATAGTATATGGTTTTGTTTCCATCATGTTATTTTAAGTTATTGACTCTAAAAGCAATTTTAGGGAGGGCTAGAATTGTAATAATTAAGCTACCTGACTGAGGGTTCACCTTCTATCTGTGTTGAAGACACTGGAGATTTAAGAATATATTTGATAGCCCTGAAATTAAATATATAGTTTACACATTTAAGCTTCTTAGTACAATATTTAAAATAATATATACTAGGAGAGTGGGGTTTGGGTGTTAAATATTATCTCTCTCTTAAATGCATCATTATTTTTTTTCCCAAAGTTTAGCCAGATAGAGCTGGGAGGCAAAGAAGGAAGGTGTAGTAGATTAACACCTTGCATTAAGTCATGCATTCAGCCCTTTCCCCGCGATTTTAGAGCAAAGCTCCTCCTCGGTTGCTCACCAGCTTTAAACACAAAGCAAACCGCTCACAGATTGTTTTATGTACTCGCAGGAGATAAACGGATCCTTAAACACACGAAGGGATTTTTTGATGATGGATCTGACGCGAGGCGATCGCCCTAATTGATGGGCACCTGGCGTAGGCCGGGCGCGGGGCCTGCGCGGTGGCAGCCGCCGCGTCTCCTCTGTCAGACATGCCTGTGAGCGCTGCTTTTTGCACCCCTGCAACCAGCCTTGAGGGTTCTGGTTTTTTTGGGGGCTTTATTGGATGAACTGTCAATGCTTCCCGGGATAACAAATCTTGTTTTATAGCACTTGGTGGAGTTTGGTTAGGGGCTACCTCTGAGCAACATGAACTTGGCCTTGCTGTGTGCCTTACACTAATACCTTCCCTCCTGTAAGGAATCAGGGTACTTGAGAAACAGCCTGCAGCCATACAGCTGATTATTTCACCAAATTTGCATCTTTTCAACAGTAATGGGGATGGCTTTCACAAATGCTCCCAGGCTCTAAATAGACATTAAGTGGCTGTTTCTAGTCGCTTCCTTCCCTCTCGCCCTTGGGCGGTAGCCATGCGCCCAGCCTCTGGGCCTGGGACCCGCGGGGCACCCTCCTGGTGGCACCCGGGCACCTCCTGCGTGTGCAGGAGGGATGCTCAGTCTCCCTTTCTAGGGGAGGACGGGGTGTCCTCCGGGGGACACGAGTGCCCTGGGGTGTCCCTTGGAGGAGCTGGGCTTGCTTTCTGGGTACAGGGGAGGCACCGGTGTGAAGCAGGGCTTGGAGAGAGATGGTGTGCAGGGAGAGTGGATGAATGGCAGCGAGGGTCTCCTGGGTCGCTGAGGATGGTGGGTGGGGGACCTGGAGGGATGCATTTCCCCAGGGATCTCTGCAGCATGGGTAGGGACTGAGGAGACAGGCTTGCTTCAGAGCTATGGCCTCCAAGGCAGGAATTTACTACTTTTTATTATTATATTTAAGAGACAAAAGGACTTCAAACAGATTTTATCTTTTAAAAAAAACCCAACAAACCCCAAACATCTTGTAAAGCGTGTTGTGGTTGTGTTTATGGCCTCCATGTGAGGGATGGGGCAGCCACCTTGCCCTGCTGTGCTCCTTGGGCTCATGGTGCTATTTATTTGCAATTCTGCTGCTTCACTGGAAAACGGAACCCTATTTTGCCTTTCTTTAAAATGGGTGCCTACCCCGACCTCTTACAGATCATTACGAACAGCTTGTTCGTCTGATGTATGCAAAGAGCTTTGAGTTTCCACGAGTTATGCTGGGAGACTGCTGCAAATAGATGCTACTGCTCCTGCTACATGATGACCACAGCTGCCCTCTTCTTTGCTGGCTATTTTGTGTGGATAAAGAGTGCAGGATCAGGGTGAAATCATGATAGGAAATATCATATTCTGCTTTTGTTACAACTCTAAATACTGTCGGTGTCTATTGTGGGCTTACAGCACCTCTTCCTTTTCCCCCCATTTTGTAAGTCCAAAGCAGTGCCAGCCTGATAAAATTTAAAACCTTCCCCCAAAACTACAGTAAAATATCAATACTGGTCTCTCTTGAAATCCACAGAAGGAAACTTAAGGATTAGAGTAAAGCCTTATTCTTAATTTATCTGTCATGCATAAGTATTTCAGCACGTAAGGCTTCTCTGGAAGGATCACCCACAATTTGGAGTTTTTTCCTTCGTCTGGGCACCTTGGGGTGAGTTAAAAGGCAGAGGAAACTCGCAGAACCGTTGTATCTAGTTGAGCACTCATTATAAAATGGATTACGGGTACAGTAAGCCATAAAGACTGTTTTAGAGCCATTAAGGTTCAGCTTGTCACTGCTGACATGGACGCACTCTTACACCATATATTCCTGACATGTCAGGAGGTGCTTAGGGATGCTTTCATACATGTTTTATTGAAATGACAGGCTATAGCTTCTTTGGCTGCTCTATATATACATGGCTATATGCTAGAAATCCACATGAAACTCCTCTTGAAAAAAAATAGAAATCCTTACACGTATGTAATGAATGCCATCTTAAGTGATAGAGTTGTCATCTATATTTTATTTTTAATATGCTTTGTAATAGAATAATGGGATCATGTTTATCCCTGGAATAAAATGTGGCTGAAATCAATGACATTTACATCGAAGTGAATTCTGCAGTTGATAAAATGTGAGTTCAAACCCAAAGCCATTTCGGATACGAATGAAAAAAGCACCAAACCCTCAGATTTCCCTTCTGAAAATGTCTTTCCATCAATTGTTTCTCCTAGGCTGAGCCTTTGACTTGTTAGTGCTTTTTGTCTTTCAGATCTAGTAAAAACTTTACATACAATTATGGTGCCTTGAAAGTAAATTTTTTAAGTGGAAATACCAAGAGAGTCATAGCTGCAGAGAGTCGGATCTCACAAACCTTACAGGTCTAAAATTCATGTTTATTAAGTGTTTGGAACGCAGAAGGAACACAGGATTTGGTCCTTCATGTCCTTTTTCTCAGCAGTTGCTCCACAGAAACAAATTTGAACTTCCAGCATGTGTGAGGCTGGTAAATTCCACAATTTGGTCACAGATCTGACATGAAATATGGGATGTGTCTCTCTGGTGGAAGATACACGGCTGGAAGGCTGCTCTGAAAGCTTCCAGCCACCTCTCTGTCTCAGGTGCTGGGTACCAGCCTCCTCGCAGGGCTCCAGGAACAATGGTGGTGAGGAGCTCCTGTGCAGAGCAGCAGAGGCTGGCTGGGGTGAGTTGTTCTTCGGCGGTGGGGGAAGCATGGATTTGTTTTATTTTGCACAAGATGTAGCTTGGAGACAGCTGTGAGGGAGTGACAATGTGGAGCTGGGGCAGCACAGCAGCAGTGGGCTCCACGGGGTCTTCCAGTGTCCACAACGGGGGAGAGAAATACACAGAATAATTTATATGTAAAACAAATTATACATTTCAAATGTATTTGCTAATTACTGTTTCCTTCAATGTGCTGGAACTTTCAAAAACTTACTCATTTTTAAAAAAACTCATTATGAAACATCACTTCTCAGTGCTCACAGGACGTGGCCAACGTGGAGGATGGAGGGGCAGAGCTCCTCAGGCTGCTCTCGGCCCCGGCAGGACAGACCACCGTCTCTGCAGGAAACCACCATTATCAGTGATAGCAAGAACGTGCAGTTTGGGTCAGAAACATGTTCTTCTGCAGTAGCATCACTCCTGGGTTTGCTGTATAAATAAGATCTTGTTGCTCTTTCAATGTTTCAGGCGAAGGCACGCTGTGAGGGAGGACTGGTGTGGGTGGTGGCCAGGGAGGGATGGAGAGGGTGAGCTGGGGCAGGCAGGTGGGCTGGTGGGACATGGGGCAGTGTGTGGGACCCACACGATCCCCGTGGGCAGGTAAGGGAGGAGGAAGGGAGCTGGGGGCCATGAGGGTGCCGGTCTCCCTGCAAGGTGTGAGCCAGGAGGAGGGGCCGGCATGGCTATTCCTGCACCGGCTCGGGGCTGGTGACGCAGCCATGGTGTCTCTGAGTAAAGAGGCTTCCTAAGAATCAGAGTATTTTGAAGGTGGAGCTATGGGAGCACACGTGGAGAGCTTCTGAGAAGATTGGAGGCAGATTGGGAACACCTGCGTGGGCCAAGCCGAGCCCCAGCTGAGCAGATGGACCCTCCTCCTCCCTGGAAGCCAAATTCCCTGCCAAGAGGTCCTATTGCTTCCCTGGGTCAGAGTCTATGCAGGGCACCGGAGGTGGTGTAGGGATCAGAGGGCTGGAGCACCTCTCCTATGAAGACAGGCTGAGAGAGTTGGGGCTGTTCAGCCTAGAGAAGAGAAGGCTCCGGGGAGACCTTCTAGCACCTTCCAGTACCTGAAGGGGCTACAGGAAAGCTAGAGAGGGGCTTTTTACAAGGGCATGTAGTGACAGGATGAGGGGAAATAGTTTTAAACTGAAAGAGGGGAGGTTTAGATTAGATATTAGGAAGAAATTCTTTGCTGTGAGGGTGGTGAGACCCTGGAACAGGTTGCCCAGAGAAGCTGTGGCTGCCCCCTCCCTGCCAGTGTTCCAGGTCAAGTTGGATGGGGCTTGGAGCAACCTGATCTGGTGGAAGGGTTGGAATGAGATGATCTTTAAGGTCCCTTCCAACCCAAACCATTCTATGATTCTATGACTGCTGGGGTGTGAGCTTGCAGGAGTGAGCTGGTTAGTGCTCAGCGCTGGTGTGACCAGGAGGACTTCTGCAGGGGCAGCTGGGTCTGCCTGCACCAGCCATGGAGGCTTGCTGTGCCTTGCCTCACCCTGGGGACATGGCAGAGGAGACACCTTGGCCACACACCCCTTTGGAGCAGGACCCACTGCCCGTGCTCCCTGCAACAGGCTGCTGGCTGTGGGGAGGAGAAGAAGTTTGTTGTCAAAGTCATCCCCTCTGCACCAGAGCTAATGCGCTGTGATTTCTGCCATCACCACGGATGGAAAGTCGAGGGTGCAGACTGACCATTAGCCAGCTGGAATTATTACGATCAGCAGATTGTAATTATTGATGGGGGTTTGACAGATTATCTTGCACACGTGAAGATTAATCTATGGTTATACGTTGACTACTACCCAGCAGTTACTGCTGTTGTGTGGGCTTTTGTGATGCTGCTCATCAGCTCTGTATTTCTCTCCGTAAGGTCCCAGCTACAAGACTTTGCAAACATGTAAATTTATCGTAACTCACTCAAAATACAGAGATGTATAACAGAAAAAATGCAGAACACTGCATGACCCTGTGTGGCACCGATGAACTTTCTCACTATTGGATGTTTTATCTCGCTGTTAAAAAGTAACTCTCGCTCGTCCTCTCTGGTTCATCTCCGATGTCTGTATTTATGTGATGGTGATTCTTCAGAATTGCAATGGGAAACAGTAGATCACAATTTAAGCTCCGGGAATTGCTGGCTATTGATAATGTGAATTGATTTCAGCACAGAACATTGAGTTTTAGAGACCCTCGAACACGTATGTATTGAAAGATTTTTGAACCTTTGTTTTTAAACACAGCTGACATTTGGCTTGTGTGGTATCAGCTCCAGTTCACGATGGAGAAATGCTGATGCTCCATGTGGGTGTGAAGCTTGTCTTGAACAGCCACAGAGACTAGACAGGTCGGGGCATGTTTCTGGATGTGTTTAAGAAAAGCCTGGACATGGCAGTTAGTGCCGTGGTCTAGTTGACATGGTGGTGTCAGGGCAATGGTTGGACTCGATGATCCCAGAGGGCTCTTCCAACCTGGTTTATTCTGTGATTCTGGGGCATATACAGAAATTCCAGGAAACGCAAGACTTTTTACACATATTTAAGGAAAAGACTAAAACTTTTGACATGGTGGCCACCAACGGGAGACGTCACCTTATTCATATAGGGACATGGGAGAGCATGAAACGCTCAATGGGAAAATCTCAGAGGGCACCTGAGGATGCTTGTTAGAAAGGGGCCGCTCCTGTTTTGTCCTCTTTAAAACATGAAAATGCTGAGGGTGATTTTTTTTCCTTCACGATGAAAGAAGGAAATGGATGAAACATTTCGATATGAAAATATATTTCGCAGCTCCTTGTGTTCCTGCAAGGGGAAAAAGTGCTTTTATTAAGTGAAGAAGGAGCGATTGCTGGGGAGGCGGTGGGTAGAGGAGGAGAAGCGGGTCCGGGGTGAGGGCACCCCCCTGCCCACCCCAGCCTGGGCAGGAACCATCAGGGAGCACACAGCAGCGCCTAATTACCGTCTACCCATCTTGTATTTACATTAGAAATCACTTCACGTTAATTAAAAATGTTACTTTTTAAAATCTGCCTTTGCCACGTTGAAATGCTTCAATGTTTGTGATGAACTCTAAATGAATGGGGAAGAAATGTTTGTGTTCAACGCTTTTATTTGTTTTTTTGGCAAAATTCCTTGAATAAATTAATAGATTATATCATTAGGTGCAAATAGTTATGTATTAGAATACCCAACAGATAATTTAAGTAAATAGTTAACAAGGTAAGTGTGCAACGCTCTGTATCCGCACACATGCGGATATTCTATTTGAACTTAAAATATAATTACTTATCAAATGTCTCCATCAGGGCTTTGCTCTGTAAAAGAGCCCGTTGGTAACACAGAGGGAAATCACTGCAGTCGCACAAAGCCGCTCCAAACCGCTTGCTATATTTTGACTTGTACTTTTGACTTTTTCTTTCTCTGGTAACCCCATTATTTTTGTCCCTACTCCGAGCTCTGACCTGTGCTACATGGAAAGTTTAGGGATGAAGTCATTTCTGGTTTGAGTTACTGGAGAGACTTTAATTCATCCAGCTGTGCCTGCTCAACAACAATTCCAGCATTCAGCATTGACAACACGCCATCAGCAAGAGAAATCAAACAGAAAAGGCAGTCAGTGTTGAAAGGAACACTTAAAAACTGCTCTCATTTGTAGAATTTAACATCATCAAAACACTAAATGTAAATATGAGCAGAAGGAAAACACTAAATTAATCAGTCAAGGTATTTCACACAAAAAAAAAGACATCTTTTTTTTTTTTTTTTGACAGAACATTAATGAAAATCCCAAAGGAAATATCATTGAACATAAAGGTGCATCTTAAGGAAAAAGAAATTGCTGGATACTTTGCTCAAAAGGGCCTTGCATTATAAAATAAATGACGTGTTTCCCTTGTTGAATATGTGTTTAAACTCATGTTTTACTAGTAAGAGGGGGGGAAAAAAATCCTGCAGTTCCTAGTGGCAAGTACAAGGCAGGAACACAGCTTTGCAGGGAACAGCTATGTCACAGCTATAGTGCACTCAAAACTCAAACAGAAAGTGTTTCAGGATTTCTGAGAACAGTTATTCCCTTCAAAATAGTTCTTTAAACGGGGGTATAATTAATAAATGTTCAGTTTCACATTATTGAATTGCCATTCCAAAAGAAATAAGGGAGTAAAAGATCTTCTGAGCAACACAGAGACAAAATATAGATCTACTAGCTGGTATTCAAAGGTGTAAAAATAATTTCTCCTGGAAGTTTTTTCCCTTTCAATCGATAACATGTAAGAGAGAGAGAGAGGCTGAATTTATCATCTCATTCACTCATTGCCTTGGATTCCGTTGCAGTTGTCTTTTGGCGAAGGTGATGGTGGTGATGCCGACCCAGACTGGCTGTTCCCGGGAGGTGAGGGAGATGCTCCTGCTCCAGCGTGGCTGGAGGCAGCACCACGTGCCCACGAAGCCTTTCCACGTTCAGCTGGCACAGGTACCCTTTGACTCCCATCCTGGGGTTTTTGTGCATTCTCTCTAAATCTTGGTCCAGCAACAGTGGTGGAATTTCATTTTAATAACCTAATGAAGAGATTTGATTGCTTGTCCTGCCTGACAATGGCATCTGGTATTGAAGTGTGAGGCTGGAGCTCAGGTTGGACATTAGGAAGCATTTCTTCTCAGCAAGGGTCGTTAGCCATTGGAAGGGGCTGCCCAGGGAGGTGGTGGAGTCACCATCTCTGGAGGGGTTTAAGAAAAACCTGGACATGGCACTTAGTGCCCTGGTCTAGTTGACATAGTGGTGTCAGGGCAATGGTTGGACTTGATGATCCCAGAGGGTTCTTCCAACCTGATCGATTCTGTGATTCTGTAGCGCACCCCAACACCTTCAGACACCCCTGCTGTGGTGGGGGGGTGGTACCGGTGGCTTTACACCAGCGTTTCCAAACCAGTGGCAAAAAAAATAGGTACTGTGGCTTGTTTGGCTGTAGCAGCTTGCTGGGAAGAACCAGCCTGACCCAACGTTTCTGAGCTGCTGCCGCCACTTTTGCTACTAATTTTGCATCTTGCAGCTCACATTGGCACATGTTTTCCAGAACAGGGATGCCCTCTAATGTGTTAAACAGGCACGTGCTTTTAAATGGCTCTGTTTTCACTTTAGATTGAGTATAAATAAATTTCATTTGTTTAACTGCTTTTTAAGTACAGAAAGAAAATTCTGGTAGTGGGAAAGGCAAGAAAAATAGTGATTGAGCATGCAAATCACTTCTTTTCCCTTTAAACAATACATACTCGGCTGCCTGCATTTCCCCAAAGATACCGCTGCAGCTACACATGGTTGAAGTCTGTTTTACCCTTATATAAGGCAATGTGACAAATGATTTAGGGGGAAGCAATCTCTAATCAGCATAACTTCATACCGCACGGCGCAGAATTATTGTCAATTTAATTCCGTCTCCTCGACGCAAAACTCTGAAGTGTTTCTTCCAGTTGAAGTTTTGTAGCTGAATAATAAATAAAAGAGGGTGCAGTACAAGTACTGCATAATGTAATTGTACCCTCTTTGTTCTTGTCAATCAGCTGGAACACAAGTTGAGTCGTCGTGGATGTCATCATGATCATATTCATAGTAGATGGCTCGGAGTTTCAGTATGAGAAAGTTCCTTTAATAAAGAGGCGTGTGGTGAAGGTTTCAGGTGCTTTATAAAACTTTGACTTCCCTCCTACTACAAGACAAGAAAGCACAATAACGCATGCATGAATTGCCAATAAATCAAAGGCCTGCTTTTTTTTTAATTCCTATTTTGACATGTACATAAGTAGCATTTTTAAGAGATAGCTCCAAGGTAGCTTTTCAGCCCTTGATCAGATCATGAATTTAATTAATTCAGTATAGACATGTCATAGATTTAAACCCTTTAGAATTACATTTTTAATACAGATCTAACATTTAATGTCTTTTTTCATTTTTTTCTTGAGAAGTAAAAAAAAAATCCTTTAATACTCTGGTAGCAATTTTTTCCTCTTATTATGAGACTGTGTCTCCTTCCTAATTATGTGGCTGCAAATTATTTACTGTAGTTTTAAATTAAGGAAGGAGACAAGTAATCCAGTGTAAAAAACACTGTTCCAACTTCAAGAAGGAATGAGTGTATGTGTTTAATTTCTCTTTAGGCATACAGCTGTACAGTCACTGTATAATGGAAGGTTTGAGACAAAATGGTCCCCCACCACCTTACCTCCGTGTAATGCAATTTAGCTTCATTAAATTACTGGAGGGCCAGTTACTTAAGCAGAATATTGATTTTCAGTCTGGGCCATGTTTAACATAATTCTGCGTAGGCAACAGCTAATTCTGCGTTTGAATCTCGCACCCTAATGGAATTACACGATGCGGCTGACCATGGGCAAGGCAGGGCTGGGCTGGGGGCCGCTGCTGCCCGCCCCGCTGCCGTTAACCCCTTCCTCCCCCACGCCGGCTCCGCGCACTTCAAACGGCCGCGCTGACAAATTTCTTGTTTCTTCCGCGGAGCTGCTGTCTTTCATCTGGGGATGTGTAGCCCCGAGCTAGGTTTTGGTACTGTAAAATATCTGGGGGGCTATTATATTTTTCTTCAGCAACACATATCTTGGTCTATATAGCAACAGAGCTGGACAGAGACAATGCGGAATAAGGGATTTCCTCCAGTTCCTAACCCCAAATACCCTTTTCTAAACCTAACAATTAAAGGATGGATTTTCCTTTAATTAAAACCTAGTAAAATGATCCAAATATTCCGCTGGAAAGTATGTTCTTTACATTGCTGGCTTGAAAGCTAGTCATTATTTTTATTTATTATTCTGTTTAATGATGAGATATAGTTTACAAGCCATTGAATAATAATAATTTAAAATGGTTCCCTGTGAGTTATAGTTTGTCGGTGTCTTAGAATTTAAATAGTGTGTGGGGAGAAATAGTGGTTATCGCCCACATTAATAGTGGGCATGGCGGAGGGGGCGTGATGCTACCTCGGTCGGTTTGAGATTTCAAGTAACAGGGTGAAAGACGGGCTCCCACAGACCTGAACTTCAAAAATCGCTTGCTCACTGGATCTGCCTAAATTAATCAAAATACCAAAAGACTGAAAATACCAGCTATGGCTTTGGCTGATGGTGGTTTTCATTTTTTAATTTTAGCAGCTAAACTGTCCTCTCAGTTCTCAGTCCCTGGGGAATAAAATATGTCCCTCCACAAGTACCAAACACTGTCTCTGCTTGTTCGGAAAATTTTTTGCAGGGTTGGGTCCATGAGACCATTTTTCCAGAAATACAGCTGCATGACAGAGGATTGCTTGAGGGCAGCTTAAAATGTTAGCTAGGAAGAGCCTCTGTTTTAAATGAACTTATCGTGGCCACTGGTTTGTATGCAGCTCGTGCTCCACTCAGCTCTCCAGGAATCAGTTGGTTTAAAAAGTTCTTGCTATGGCATTGATGCTGCAAAGAGTTGAGTTCATGCTTAACTTGAGCATCCTGTTGACTTCAGTGAATGTCCTCAGCAGCTGTTGGTATTTCCATTGATTTCTGATCACAGCCCCTATCCACCTACATCTGATAAACGGAGCCATGCTGCGGCATGCAGAGAGGAGCTTGGGTTCAGGAGCCGGGGTTTTGCTCCACCCTAGCCATGTTTAGAGGTAGGTTTATAGATTTTTAGATGTCACCATCACTGGAGGTGTTCAAAAAACGTCTAGATGTGGCGCTTCAGGACATGGTTTAGTGGGCATGATGGCATTGGGTCGACGGTTGGACTTGATGATCTTTTAGGTCTTTTCCAACCCTAACAATTCTATGATTCTATGATATTTGATGAGCAGATTTGGGAAAGAGGAAGAAAGGCAGGAGAAGACAATCTTAGTTGTGACTTTTGAAGCTTTGTTTGCGTTGCAAGAGTGCAATTGCTTGCACAAGTTGATCAGCGCCTGTTTCTAGGAGTGTGCTGTGTATCACGAGCACCGAAGATGAATTTTGCTGTGGCTGAGAGCATGTTTAGGAGGAATTTTGGCAGCTTCCTTAGAATGGATGAAGTTAGCAGATTTCATGTCTTATTTAGGAGAAGCTTTCAGCTAGACTGGATAGCTCTTAAAACAGAATCAACGTCACTAAGCATCATTTGGGCTGATGGTGTCGACAGACAGGGCTGAGCAAAGCACGTAAATGGCAAAGTGGCACGCAAGGCACCTGGCAGAGGGTGCTCTGGGCTCAGGCAGCTCCCAGAGATGGGGAGCAAGCAAGGGCAGGTGAGGCACTGACCCTGCTCTGCTCCCCACCAGAGCTGGTGCAGCCTGAGCCTGTGCTCCCCTTGCTGCAGCTCCTGGGGGCAGCTCCCCGGGGTCCCCTGGGCAGCCGTGTCCTGGAGCCGGCCATGGTTTCCTGGTTTCGGTGGAGGCCTGAGGTTTTGCAGAGCCTGCTGCTACTGCTGCTGTCATCAGAATGCAAATTACAGCTGGCCAGGGTGATGCTGCTCATGTTAATTCCTCGGGACTTTGTCTCTCATGTGCTCTTTCCCTTTTCCCTCGCAAGTACAATGGTGTAGTTAGCTATTATTTGAACGGCCTCTATGTTTCAGTCTGGGGGAAAATATGCAATATGCAGAACCGATTTGTCATTGGGAGTCAATAATTGGCATCAGGTGCATTACTTAGCACCCTGTCACGGATTGGGCATGTCACCTGATTGATAACTCTCTGCTTTCTCATGACATCGAACATCATTTGTTCCCTATCACGTTTGCACACACGGCCCGTGGTCCTTTGTCACTTACCCTGTGCCCTGTATCTTTTCATTTCCTAGGTGGTAAAGGCGAGCGCTCCCTTTCCCACACCTTGGTGCTCCCCGTGCTGTCATATTTCTGATCCCAAAATAGTGGTGTAGGGGATGAACCCGTCTGTTTGGATTAGGCGTGATGAAAGGGAGAGGGCAGGAGATACCTGGCGGAAAGTGGATGAGAGCAGCTAACTTAAATTCTTTCTCTCTTCAGATTTGCGCTCATTTCCCACCACTTTTTACCACACTGATATGCTGGCAAGGAGCTCCATTGATTTCAGAGGAGCTACTTACAGAAGGAGGTGTTAGGCATTATATACAAGGTAGCAGAATCTGGCCATATATAATTAATAAAAATATGTGCATAATTTAAAGCTGCCCCAGGAAAGCCTTAAATTACATGATAACCATGCAGACACTGGCCTAGGAAGGAAAACATGGGGAGTCTCTATTAGTGAAATTAATTATATGTAAGATTGTCTTCAATAACCATGTGGGAATGATTAAGTAATCAGTCAAATAAAAGATTTAATAACAAATTTCCTATCAATTATACAAGAACACCCAGTAAAAATTAAGTAAAAATGATTTTCAACACATTAATATTAACAGTTCTGAAAATATTATAACATAATTAAGTGTAATTTCTTGTAGCAAAACATACTCATAATAGCAAAATAAACAAGCCCCCGAATAGTATTTCCCGAGGAAACTCAGCAGCTTGAGACGTGTGATGGCATACAGAGGTTTTGGACGAGGCGAGCTCAGACGAGCACCAGCAGGACGTGGGAAAGGGGTCTGCGGTGGCGGTGCCCAGTGTGCAGGTCACAGCTGCCTCGGTCCCAGTGTCCAGGCACTGAAAGAAAACCAACACAGAAGGTCTGCCAGAGCTGGAGGCCTGGAATAACTTAGACTGCACCTAAAACTACTCCAAACACAAATGCTGCGTTCGGTGTCTCTGATCCAGCCCTTTCTGGAGAATTTTCTGGGTCTGTACGCACCTTGTTTCTCCCTTTCGGCGTTTATTCCTTTTATTGTTGGGCTGATAAAGTTCACTTTATCATTACTATCACCCACTGTGCCACCAGGGATGGGAACCATTTCATTTATTGCAGCCTCCTAAGAGCTGGGTATCTATTTTAGGCTTTACATCCAAGATATTTCTGTAGTTGATGGGGAGAAGGGGATATTTTAGCCATCACTTTAAAGACGAAATTAATTGTCCTGTGGAGTTATCTACTTCTCTTTATGTTTTGGATGAGTAACTTTGGTTAGAAATCTAAATTTTTTTGCGTGGCTGAAGGTCAAGGTGAAAATACGCATCAGGTGGAGTGGTCCAGAGCTCGCTGAAGTCAATGAGGATATTTCTATTAACTTCAGTAGGTTTTAAACACAGTCGTGCTGCAATTTCCTAAAGGTAAAATGCTCTGGTTACGCTGTAGGAATAGCTATTGTGGGCTATATTAATAATCCGTCTGGTCCAACACCCTGTCGCGTTGGCTAGAGCTGGTGCATAAAGACGAATATAGGAACGGGGAGACACAGAGTGAGACTTCCCTTTGTTTTCCTGTCTCCAACAATCTGCATCTCAGGGACTGCCCGAGTCAAAGGTTGTGTTTAACAGCCTGTGAAGGACCATCTACATTGCAGAAAGTGTGAAAACAACCTAGATCAGCCAGGGATTTGTGTTTGGCCTAAACTGCATATATTTTTTTTTCCCTATAGAAACATTAAAATAGTGGGATTTGATCTAAGCATTCCTATGCAACTAAGAATGAGCAGCTTTTTGGGAGGTCCTTTGCAATAAGACTCCATCACACGAGCTAATAGATGCTGCAAGAGTTAGATTTTATTCCTAGATAACTGTAGAAGTAGAAATTGTAGAAACAATTACAAATTGTTCAAGCTTCGCCAGGGGAGGTTCAGGTTAGACATTAGGAAGCATTTCTTCTCAGCAAGGGTCATTAGCCATTGGAAGGGGCTGCCCAGGGAGGTGGTGAAGTCACCATCTCTGGAGGGGTTTAAGAAAAGCCTGGACATGGCACTTAGTGCCCTGGTCTAGTTGCCGTGGTGGTGTCAGGGCAATGGTTGGACTCGATGAGCCCAGAGGGCTCTTCCAACCGGATTGATTCTGTGATTATGTGAATGAAAGACTTAACTTTTCAAATGAGAAAACAATTTCTTTTTAAAAAATGTGCTTACTAGAGACAAAGAAAGATAATAATAAAAAATAAAAAAATCCTTCTTGGTATGTTTGAACAGTCTTTCAACAATTCTATAAAAGTACTTTCTGTATTTCTCATAAAACCACATTTTTCTTTGGATGAAGGGTACAGCTATATGAAATAAGGAAAGGTAGTGAATATGTTTTTCTGCAATTACCACAGTGTTTGTTCCCACATCAGGGTTCTGGATATTGTGTTTTCCCAAAACCAAACAGAAAACTCTTTCCACCTCCTTCACAGCGAATGCTAAATAGAAAGGAATTGATACCTGCTTGGACTTGCAAAATTTTATTTATATGCAATATTATACAGGCAGCAGCTCAAGCGGTAATTGAGTAATAGTTAATTAGTAAAAATTCTGGAGTTATATATGTGTTCTGCTAAGTCGCTTTGAGGTCTTGAATCTAGAGTGCTATAATATTTTCAGCAGGGTATATATTTAAAATAATGTGGGGTTTCTTTTTCTTTTTATCAAAATCTGAGAAATAACCTGCCAAGCCAATCATCCTCTCCCAGGAGCCTCACAGAAGGCCTGGATGTTAATTGCATTTAACCTAGAACAGCAGAGCATTTTTTTTTCCTTTATACAATAACTAATATGTAAACTACTGTTGCACTTTGAAATTACTTTCACTTAAATTCTATTATTGAAGCTCCACAGTGGAATATATCCAGGGTCTATTTCATTAAAAAAGACTAATTACACTGGAACCACGCAACATACCTGCCAATCTTCCTCTGTATGACTGAAAAATGAGCATTTAAGAGATACAGCACACTTATTTGTCCTGGCATTCCTGAGAAAGGTTTATGCCAGGATGCAGGTGAGGCCAGAAATGAAATTCTGATTAGTAATGAAGGGACACTTCTTTTTTTTTTCCCCATAACAGCAAGAATTTACATGGATTGGCTGACAGCAGTGCAAATACCTACCTGATAATTCCCATTGATAAAAAAAAAACAAGCAAGCAAAAGGCAACACTGCAACACCAGATCGAAACGCAGCGTGTGACACGCTCATGTTCTTTATGTTTATTTATACAGACAACCTGAAAACTCCATAAATTTTCTGCCGGAGGTTCACAATCAAAATACACCTTGTGTAACAAAAATATAAACTGGCAAGCTGATCATAGGGCGGGTTGTGGGATAACAAATGTGTGATATTCCTGCAGCACTTGGCCAATTGCATCTGGTTTTGGGAATCAGAGGGTGAGCTGAAACCAGCAGCCCCGACGCTGGCGTCCACGAGTGGTGATGCTCAGGAGGCAACGCTGGGGAAGGACGAGGGGGTTGCTCTGGATTTTGCTGGTTGATCTCCAAAAACTCTTATTTTTGAACCCAGATCTGGGATTTCTGGAGCCTGCCAGGGCGTAGGCAGCATTGGTAGGTTCTCGGGAAGGGGCTGTACTGTGTCCCATGGGGGATGGCAATAGCTGAGCTGGGGTAGATGTTGCTTTGGCAGTTGCCAGCCAGTTTCTGCCTGAAATCTCACCCTTTTTTTTTTTTTTGGAGGGGCTGCTCTGCTCACAGGCATTTCTCCCAGCTCTTTGGAAATGGTTTGTGCAATTACTGGTGGGGTGAGTCGAGTCCTTACCAACGCTGGAATGCTTGTCATGGTCAGGGCTCTGAAGCAAAGATGAAGTGCGCCAGTTATACTAGAATCTGCTCAAGATTTTGACAGCTTTTTTTTGCTACTTTGACTTTTCTGCAGATGCCTTTGATGGAGCATAATAAGGGCACGTAATAGCATGCCTAAAAGTTTGCTAGTGATGTTGGACTGCGTTGTTGTTAACTCTCCTGGCAACCGGTAGGTCCTTGGCCAGGGTTTTCCACTTGGAAGTTTCCTATATAGAGGGGCAGCAGTGGTACCTATGGCCAAAACCCGTTCATGGGTATGGGAAATATCCCTAGTTTGCATGTACAAATGCATTCAATTGTTGTCCATCAAAGAATGAAGGAATATGCTTATGGGAACCACTGCTCCCACCTTGCTCGGGACTATGCTGCACCTGCTCCCTGGTACCCACGACGTTTTCCCAAGGGGGACGGGTTTTGCACACAAAACAATTTCCCTTTCCGTGCTGGAAGGGCTGGAGTCTGCAGTGGGGTTGGCCGTTCCCCATCCAGGGCTCCTTGGAAACCAGCTGGAAAAAAGAGGAAAAGCAAAGGCTGAGGATGCCAGAACTGAAAAGTCCAGGTCCAAGGTGTGCCAGGGTTTGAAGCCTGCAGCCTGACTCTTTGCACCACCCTCTCACTGCCAGAAGTCACGACGGGAGTGAGAATAATACTCAATTCTTCTGTCTCACACATTTATGCATCCATGAATTTGACATAAGAGCAATTTCAGTTCTTTTTTTCCCCCGTTGGGATAGTGAAAAATAAACACTTAGCACAAGAAGCAAGTCCGCGAACAAATAGTCAGTCTGGTCCTCGAGTAAGGTCCATTAAAACATTGCAAAAACATTAAAGTTCATAACACGATGGTTTGTATTTCATTAGTAAGGTGTTCCTGCCAAAAATGTGAGACCTCTATAACTTGTTGGCGCTGAAAGTACAACTGACCTTGTGCTGTACTGTAATAACTTATTCTATAATCTGTCTTCTCTAAACAGTTTTGTTTTGCCCTGAACGTACAAAGTCAGGGTGTTTTGGGGAGGAACTTTGCCCCTGGTCCTTGCAGCAGCTACAGAGCCCATCGTGCTGCATGGGGATGAGGGCTGCCACTGGTCAGGAGGGCAGCAAAATGGGGGACAGGCAAAAGAAGTTCAGTCTGGAGTGATGGAGGTTGGGGACCAACACAACATCTGCAGATAGTTTGTAGGACATTAGGTGATTTGGCTCTGTGATAGGAGACTGGGATGCGTGTTTGTTCTCACAGGTGGAGACCAGACATTGTGTCCTTCAGGTAGAAGTAAGAGGGTCCCAGAAAAATACAATTTCTGTTCACTGGTGCTTCTGTGGAAAGTGACACAGGCTAAACTCTACTTGGAATAGAGAGTAAATTTGCTGCAAAAAGAGGTACTGTAAGATTTATGGGCAAGGAGAATTTTTTTGTTCTGTATAAGAACAGGGTATAGAAGAGCCCATGTCCTCCAGAATAATAATAATAATAAATAATAATAATAAATAATAGTAATAGTAGTAGTAGTAGTAATAATAATAATAATAATAATAATAATAATAATAATAATAATAATAATAATAATAATAGCTGGTGTGAAGACAGGCGAATACGGGATTTAAATTCTTCTAACCTCCAGCTTGCCAAAGGAGATAAAGCAGCAATTCCTGCTGCATTGTCTGGGCAAGACTTCTTATCCTGACAAGTAAAGAGAGAAAAAATATTTTGTTAGTGGACCCTACTTTGTAAAATGCTTGCCTGGTAAACAACATAGCGGGATACAATATTATCTGTAGGCTATGAATGGTTTTAAAGATGCCTTGGTGCATGCTGCACACTCTCAGCTCTATCTAAATAATCTGAATGTCCTGATTCATTGATTTGTGCATTATGCTCATAAAGACATTACATTTGAACTTGATATGAAATAAAAGGCTTTGGTCAGTCAATACTCTTCAAGAAAGCACTACAAAGATTTTATAAAAGGGTCACTGACCTGTACACTGAGATTGGACCTCTGCTGTCCAGGGAGAGCCCTTTCTGCACTTGGTCTTTGAACCTGCCCTCTCCCTCTTTCCCAAAGCACCACACAAAGCAATAACTTATTACAAGTCAGTGTTTTCAACTGTGCATACAAGGAAAAACATCAAAACAACGCAGCTGAAAATAATCCCCTTTAGAGATGAGATTATGTTTTATTGTTTCTTTTTCCAGGTGTACAGTACTCAATATTTAAAATGATTACTCTGAATAAACAGGGTTAGGAGGCTGGTCTTTGCCTGTCTCATGCGCTTAGCAAGTGAGGAGCCCTTTCTGGTCCACGTTTCTCAGGAATTTAGCTTTCTTCAAAAATGAACATAGGTTTTTAAACATCTATATTTCAAATGGAGACAGCAAGTGACCAACAACTCACTTGTTGGCCTTTACTAACCATTCCCACGTTCACCTTAGTCCCTCAAAGATTTGGGGGTATCATTTTGGAACCAGAGCTCCTCCTCACCAAGTGTTTTCCCAAGCTCAGTTGGAAGCATCTCGGATCTCATGCCCTACCAAAATCCCACTCTGGAGGAGCCATGACCACTTTGCCACCCCCAGATTTGGCACTGTGGCACCACCTTCGTGGTAGCTGAAGTAGAGGTCAAAATTCTTCAGCCTGAGTCCTTTTCTTTTAAAAAAAAAAAAATCCATTTGTGAGATTTTCTTAGGTCAGACTGATTGAAAGCTTGATCCAGCTCTGGGGTTAGCAGAAACATACATCAAAAAGATGTAAGGCCATAAAGTTCTTTCTGTCCAAGCATGTATGGTCCCTGCTCTGTATTGACTGCCCAGGGAGGTGGTGGAGTCACCATCTCTGGAGGGGTTTAAGAGAAGACTGGACATGGCACTTAGTGCCATGGTCTAGTTGACATGGTGGTGACAGGGCAATGGTTGGACTCGATGATCCCAGAGGTCTCTTCCAACCTCATTGATTCTGTGATTCTGTGATTCTGTGACTCGGGTGCTGGTGGCATCCTTCAGTGAGACGTTTGTACACTACCAAAATTTAGGGGCACTGCTGAGACAAAGGAATTCGTTCGTAATCAGGATTCCTTTCATGAAGACTGTGATTTATAGACATTTCTAGAAGCAGAAGGACTCTGTGCCGTTATTTAAAAGGCTAGGCTGCTCGGAGTTATTTATAAATACCAATACAACAGAAACAGTTTCTAACTTCAGGCAGAAAGATACTATTCATCATATAATTCTGTCGGAAAATAACAGATGTGTCGGAAGTGGCAGCAAAAGGAGAGCATATTGATGCAGAGCTGAATCTAGACAGAACAAGTGGCATTCTCCTCTTTTGAAATCAAACTGCAAAATGTGAAGTAAGTAGAAATAAACAGCCAATCCTCCCAACACCATTTTTTTTCGCGGTCAAACCGTGCAAAAAAGCCTAAAACTCACAATGGAGCAACTTCCATTTTAGATCAGTTTCTCCTCCTCTCTCATGGTCTATTTATTTTTATTGGTTTGTTTCTCATTAAATCCTTCAATTACTCTGCAGTGTAAAATGGTGAAATTATTGGCATGTGCCACTTTCATCATGTATTTGAGTTTGCTTATTACACTTGCAGAAAATGCTTGAATGGTATTAGGCTCTGCTGTGGATTGAGACAGAGTTAATAAATATTATTTGGTGTTTTTTCCCTGAGAAGCACTGCTTTTCTTGATTGTTTTTTACAGTTGGATTGGGAATATTGATTTATTCACCACTGTTACAATAATTGTATACAAGGAACAAAAAATGCAGAGGTAACATTTCATCAGCTCAAACAGATTAATTAGTTGTAGTAGATTAGGCACAGTGTTACCCAGAAAGATTTGCATTTAGAGGAAGAAAAAAGTTTTTTTTTAATCTTAAAAAAGGCAAGAGAATTTAATAGAGATGTGATACACCGAGCTGCTTGGCTTATTATTCAATCAGTGTTTCCAAATGAGTATTAAAGGGCAACTTTAAATATTAACTCTCCTTTCTAAAATAAAAATACAGTGTAATTGTTGAATGCATGGCACGGGGAAAACCCTGCTTACTGTACTGGCATAAGAAAAGTTAACTTGGTTTTGCATCCTAAAATTGTACAGAAACTATAAATCAATGTACAACAGAAGCACGAGCATTTAAAAATCTGAATTTGCTATCATATATTCTGTCTACGTGGAAGCAAAGGTGGTGTTTATATTTTCTCTTTGCGCAGAGAATTAAGGTGAAGCTAAGAAGAGGTAAATATTACTATCTTTTGTGTGAGGTTATCTTGGCCGTGATACTGAAAATTATTCATTAAAGGTTATGAGGCATTAACAAGAGTTTAAAAAGTGTCCTGGTTGTTCCCTATTTGACCCCTTTCTGCAGGGAATTGAAATTTCCCAGTGCTCTGGACCACTGACACCATGAGGGTAATTAAGCAATTTCCCCCAAGGTTTCAAGTTTTAACATCCTCCAGTATTGAAATAGGGAAGAAAAACATTTTTTATCACTCTCACATTCTATAGAAATCTACAGAGAGCGACACAATGGGCCTTGCCTGACATGCTGATTTTCTTTTTAAACCATCTGTTAAATCATCCTGGCTTGCAACATATTAGACATTATAAATGCCCCTAATTTTTCAAAGCAGTGCACAAGGATTCAGCTGCTTGACTTTCAGTTTATGCCGTGCTATCCCACCCCAGCCATTGAGAGACATTAAACACACAGAGCCAGTTTCACAGCTCGGCTAATGCTGCTTTTTTGTCAGCCTGGCAATGCAGAGCATCTTTCAATCTGGCTTAAAGGGCCACTGGAGGGATGCTCCACTGCCGCAGCATCCTTCAGCGGCACAGGGCTCCCCCCAGCCCCTCTCCTGGCCCCCTCCTCGTGGCGCTGGTGCCCACGTAGCCCCCGGACCACTTGGTACCCATTGTCCAGCAGCGCCTGATCCCTGTGGCTGCTCTGGGGCCCAAGGCAGTGAATGCCATCTCCTGCCTTTTGGGAGCACCCCGGGGTATGTTCATCCTGGTTTAGGAGGAGAACCAAAACCTGTTAAATTGTGTTTGCAGCTGGTGCCTGGGGGGAATCGCAGATCTGGCCCCCGGGACCGTTGTTGGGGCTGGGTGAGAGCCGTCCTGCAGGGCTGCATACCTCACACTGGGATGCTGCAGAAGCTGTGGCGTGTGGCAGTGCGGGAAGGATGCTCGGGGCACCCTGTGTCCCACCAGGAGCAGGAGCATGGTGTGAGCCCCTTCCCGCTCCAGTATATTTATCTTTTAACTCTGCTCCACATGTTTTTGGTCTTTTTTCCCAATAAATGTACCTGTGGCGTGAATTATAACTTGCTGATTCGCCACCATATGCCACGACGTGTCTGGATGCTCGAGGAAGAAGGTGAGAGCTGCCCCCAGGATCTGTCCTCCCCTGCCAGCAGGTGCCACCTCCTAAAGCAGTATCGCAGCTCAAGCCTGAGAAGTGGTGCAGACTTGCATCACAAATTCAAGGCCTTGTCAATACTGAGAGACGTTAAAAAAAAGAAAAAGGTCAAGGAAGGTTGGACTTTAGCTATAAAAACGAGTAAGAACCCTCTCTTCCTCCTCCACGTGATGGATTTGTAAACTTTGGCCAAAAGTTTGTTGCAACCCACTGTATTTAACCTTCAGATGTGTCTTTCTACTAGACAAGGAACAAAATATTCCAGCTGCTATGAAAGATAATCATTAAGGTGATCAATAACACCTCTACAGGACCCTTCCAGGGTTTTTGTGATATCTTCTTTCTCATTAAAGATCATATTAAAAGATCCTGTTCAGGTAAAGGGGGATTTGATAATTTCTTCAATATTATGGAGGAAGATTTAGTAAAATTCTGTTCGTCTGAACAATACTTGGATGAAATAACTGCATAACAATGAAGAGGTTAATATGTGTTTATATGTATTTAGGCAGTTACTGGGAATATCACTAATTGTAGTAACTGGGAAATGACTTTTTCTCAAAGATGCACACTTTGGATGACAGACCCACTCACATTTACAGGAAGTTCAACCTCAACATGAGGAAGAACTTCTTTACTGTAAGGGTTACAGAGCACTGGAACAGGCTCCCCAGAGAGGTTGTGGAGTCTCCTTCTCTGGAGACTTTCAAGCCTTGTCTGGATGCGTTCCCGTGTAACCTGCCCTAGACTGGTCCTGCTTTGGCAGGGAGGTTGGACTCAATGATCTCCAGAGGTCCCTTCCAACCTCTAACATTCTATGATTCTATGATTTATGACAAATGTTCATAGTTTGCCATGTATATACATTCAATTACATTTTTATTTTTATTTATAAAATAAATAAATTCTCAGGGCCTTGGGAAGTCCCTGAGGTTGCCTTGTCAGACCTACAGGTCCTGTATTTCTCACTCAGTTACAACCTCTTCCAACCTGCTCACGCTGGCTCACCAGCCGGACACACCATCATTTTTGCAAGAATAACCAAGAACTCAGATAAGCTGCTACACATTGGGGGGGCTGGTTGACCCAATAAAAGTTTGCTTCATGGGACTGATCTTTGATTAAAAGAAATATTAGTGGAAAATAATGATGAGGAAAGAGCGATGCGCCCAAAAAAAGCAGGGAGAGCCAGATCCTGCAGCCAAGCATTGGTTTTGCACTTAGAAAAACACCTGTCATAATAATTTCTACTCTTATTATGCCACGATAGCTAAATTTGGCCACTGCTAAAAAATAGTTAAAATATAAATAGTATCAAGAAAAAGCAATATATGGCTCTGAAATACTCAGCAAGCAGATTTACTTTAGAAATCAATGACATTTTTGCCTAATCACTTTTCAAACAAGACTACGTTTTCGATTAAACCTTGTGCATGGACACCAGACTCTAGCTGCTTTTCGAGCCAATCAAGTGTTACATTTAAGACACAGGAAAATATTGTATTTCGTTTCTACATCTTCTTTGTTCGTGACATAGCTCTAAAATTTCTGCTTTTTCAGCCTTACAACTCTCGCAGCCTTCGGATCTTTTTGCACCTGTGAAAGTGTTTACTCAGCTATGAACACAATTATGACATGCAATAACAGTTGCCTTTCAAACAAGCATCTGGAAAACCAGGGGTAGCGTTGATTCAGACAGTGGCAGAATTTGGAAAGACTGTTAATGCTGAGAACTCTAATTTCTTTCTGTGTGCAAAAAATCACACACAAAAAGAGCAAGCTGTTTAACACCAGAGTTTTTTTAAAAACAATTGCAATAGAGTCCCAACAAGTTATATGAAAATACTCTTTATTTTCATTTATTAACACTGTTTCCACCCAGTATATGCACACAACGACTGATATTCATGTATAAGCTTCATTTATAACAACTACAGAACTGCACCTATGCCAGATTTATGCGTTCATCCTTCTGCTACATCAAAGACAAAATGCTTCAAGGAACAGAGTTTGCTTTGAGATGCCTAAATATTCAGAGAATCCTGCCGATGGATTTTAGGTAGTTTTAGTCCGTGTCAGTAATTTAAGCATCCATAGTGTTTGTGAGCAGAGGTCTGGCCATCATTCACTGGGCAGGTCTTTCATCCCATGACAGGTTGTCCCGCCATGAGAAGACCTTGTCCTGGAGAGGCATAGGGATAGGGCAGGTTGTCCCACCATGAGAAGACCTTGTCCTGGAGAGGGGTAGGGATAGGGCAGGTTGTCCCACCATGAGAAGACCTTGTCCTGGAGAGTGGCAGGGACAGGGCTCTGATCTGGTCACTCCTCTGGAAAGCCCCTGGGATCTTGCTTGGGAAAAGATGCCCCTCCTAACCTGCTCTGTGCATCAAATGGTGGCTTCAGAGTGGTGTCAGCAGTCTGCGTGATGTGTCACTCTGCATCGCTGGCATTTTCTCTGGTTGGAAAAAAAGAAAAAATCGCAAACATTGCTGGCATGAGACAGATGTCTGTCTGAAAGATGATCAAACCAGGGTTTATAACACTGTAAATATCTATAATCTTTTGCAGGTTTGTTGTTGTTGTTTCGTATTTGGAGATTGGCCAAAAGGAGGAGAAGGAGAAGTGGGAACAAATCCTGCAGACTAGGAAATGGGCTGCTCTGAGGAAGGGCTGAAGATGCCCTTCAAACCCATCTCCGTTCCCAGCGTTGTACGGGCAGCAGTTTAAGGAAATACTTTGGCTGTCCATGTAAAGAGCTGCAGAAATGTGTCTCCGATTGATGTCCCTGCTGTGGAGCTGGTCTGAAGGACAGGTAAGCAGCATAAACATCAAGACGAGCAAATTTTCCCATGTCCTAAACATTCAGGGCTGGGCTGGATAGCTGAGACGGCAACACACGTGGTGATAAACCCCTGCACATGTGAGGTCAAAACTGAATTCCCCTGAATTACTTAGAAAAAAGAGAAAAACATGAGATTTCAAAAGAATTAAAAAGAGAAGAGGAATAGATATCGGTTTGTAAAGCAACCGTGAAGAGGATTTAAAAATACAGAGAGGAGTTTTGCCCAGCTGCGTGGGATAAAACTGTAAGTTCAGCAGAACAGAGCAAAGCTGATATGGAATAGTTTTAAATGTCTTTTCCCTCATAACTAGATTATTCAGTACAATGTCATTTGCTGCCACTGACATTTTCTTTAAAGTCATAAAGGCCTACATCGTAATAAAAGGGCTCAGAATAAAATTAGGAATATCATGTATAAATTATCTTTAACCTTAGCTTCATTTGGACTGTGACTTTTTAGACCTGATCAATTTTCATGAAACTATCCACATAAAACTGTGAAAAAATATTTGATCCTTGGCTCTCATAAAGCTCCTGTAACAAGCCTGGTACTTTCTTGATACTTAATAGTGCTGTTGGTGTCTGTGGGCAATTCTATAAAACTGGGGATAGTATCTGAGATTTAATGCAATTTCTCAGAGCATTGTTATGGAAAACTTCTACCCAACTACACGCATTTTATGTTGTTTGTACATAGCACACATTTACCAAATTCCCTGCTTAGTACAGACAACTTCAGGTGCATTTTTCTCCTTCCCATTTCTGAAAAACAAACTCTTGTGAGAGTTTTAAGGTTAATTTTTCTGTACAGCAATATTGAACAGCTAACTAATTTCAGTACAACTAACAATATTGAACTTGTAGTAGCAAAAGGCAGTTCCTAGTGCACTCTGTAAATGGAAATGGATATTGAATCATGCAGTGCGTCTGGTATTTTAACCAAAAAGTTCTATACTCACGTTGTATAGCTCTGTGTAGCCTTTTAAAACATTTCATAAATGATACTGTGCGCTGCAGAGGCACCTGGAGAAGAGGTAGAGGCAGCTTTGGACTACGGGGCAATGTTTGTCCTCTGCCTGACAGGGAATTAGTTGCCAAAATATGCTGTCAGCCAAAATCTGTGCTCAGTGGTAGTGGAAGAGAAGGTTAATCATGGCCCAAGGAAACAATAAAATACAAGTTTTGGTTCAACTATGTATTTAAATTAGAGGCAGAGTGAAAAGTACCAAGTGGCTCCTCAGTGCCCTTATGTTTATCGGTTAAGGGGCTGAAGATAGGACTTCCCAGGGGAAAGAATTGGCAAGTCATGATTTCTTTGACCTCTAATAAGCTATTAATGTGTTTAAGGGATATAAAAGAGTGGTACCAGCTGTGGGAGGTGCTGAGCATGATTTGCTGCTCATGTATGCCCAGGTGAGTGCTTGCTTTGGGGGAGGTTCAGGGTGGCTGCAAGCAGAGGGGAGCATCAAGACTCCCTTGCTTGGCTGGGATGCAGAGGAGAGCTGTTGGAGTGGTATCCATCCCCAAATTACTAAGGTTCCCTGGCTCCCTCCTCTGCCCTTTCAACCTGGATGGACACAGATTTGATCTGAATACATGGAGGTTTTCTCCTGAATCCCAGAATCACAGAATCAGTCAGGTTGGAAGAGACCTCTGGGATCATCGAGTCCAACCATTGCCCTGACACCACCATGTCAACTAGACCATGGCACTAAGTGCCATGTCCAGTCTTTTCTTAAACACATCTAGAGATGGTGACTCCACAAAGTAGACTCCACTGAAGAGAGTAACGTTGCTTTCAACTTTGTATCTGAAAGTGTAGGTAGGTAAAAATGCTCTTTTCAAGTGAGGTTTTGCATGTCCTCCTGATCCCTAGTGCTTTCTGCTATCTGGTTGTCACCCTAATACCACTCGCTGTGTTTTGTTCCTTTCTAAAATTAGAATCAATCAAGAGCTGGATTGTAAGGTGTCCAGGTTAACCTTTTCTCACGTGTCGTATTTTATGTACTGTGAGTCGTGTGTTTGGAGAACCTGACAGCAGGATAAAAGCCAAATGCTAAGCACTGTTGTTTATTTCCTGGAAAAAGAGATTTCTAACATAGAGGAGGAAAGGCACACAGAGGAAATTAATTTCATATATTTCTAGGTAACAAATGGTAATCATATGTGTGTTTATATCTCTGAAGTCTGTCACATTTTGCCACATATTCCTGTTTGGAGCAAAGCACGGTGTTGTGGTTGAAGGACTGACTTTGGCTGAAGCTGTTGCCCTTGCTGACACCATGTCCTGTGTGGTCATGGGCAAAGCACTTGGTCTTGCTTTGCTTCAACCCTCCATCTGGGTAATGGGAGCAGTGCACCCCTGCTTCGCTGCTTAGTGCTGCTCAGCTCATTAATAATGGCAAAAAGCTCTGGGATTATGGAGATATGGGCACACAAGTGGTAAGAGGAGAATTTCTCTTACAAGTGATGGTCAGAAGTATTTCATTTAGCTTATGCCACTGAACAGAGGGATGGAAGGGAGGCTTTTCTTTGCAGGGCACACGTGTTGTGCTGTGTCCTGACCTGTACAGGATGAGGTAAGTTCTGCTTATTGCAATCGCATCATGATATTAATTGGTTTTACATGTACAGTGGGTGGGATGAAGGCAGGCTCCTATCCGTGTATGAAATCCTCTATTCATTCCTCTTCAGTCACTAGATAGCCTGATGTTTCTGTAACGGTCACTGCTAATCAGCAGAGAGCAAAACAGCTCCACAATGATGGATCTGCCTTCTTGAGGCCTGAAGCAAATTCATCCCAGCATCAGATTAAGCTCAGTTGAAAGACATGGTTTTCCCTTACAGTTTGAAGCCCCCTAAATCATTGATACATTTGCATGGCAGTCCTTGAGTGTAGGTACATGAGTATGCTGAGATGGAGGGTGTGAACATATGTTTACATTGCTGATGGCTTTGAACTATAAGTTCTGCTGCATATTAATGGCATATTTATGCATGGTAATTTAGCGAGCATGAGTCATTTATCTAATAAAATGTTAATTACTAGTTACTAGGTATATTTATTTACAAATTGCTGTGGAATTTACAATAGAAATTTCATCCTCTGGCTTTGTTTTGAGGAAGGGTTCCCCACCCCTCTTCTTAATGCGATCTTTTCTGTGGAAGGGACTTTGAAAATTACGTGAAGTTGAACCTGTTCTGTTGTACACTGCTTCATGCTGTGCTGTACAACAGCACGCCATGTCCTAGCTGCTCTGCATCTCAAAATACAATGTGAGAACCTCTAAAAGAGGTCCTCCCACGGGATCTGATCATGCAAAACAGGTTTAGGAATCTTATATGAAATGTTTAAGAGGGAGTTTACAGTTCCTAATTGCTCTTTTTTTGCTTCTATGCAATGGCCTTGGATAATGGGAATTAGACATCTAACTTCCTAAAGGGCTTTGTGGGATCTGCTGCAGTTTTATGGCGTGCGGAGGTCAGAATTAATGGCTTAGACCCCCAAGGGATGCACACCCTGTGTTTACTGGAAATCCTGCTCAGGGAGGGGTTTTCTGGGACGGAGATTTGGAGAGAGGCAGGAGGTGTGAAAGGGGAGGTGTGTGGGAACCGTAGATCTGCAACTTTATATACCTCAAGCCAGTTTTCCCCTCCTGTGATGCTGCCCTGGCTCTGAGGTGCTGTGGAGTCAGGGATTTAGAATCGCATTTCCCAGTTTCCATGGACCTCTCAAATTTATGGCACAGGTTTCCTATGGATGCTCTATTGTCCTGCCAAGTGGAGGATCACAGGGGCCCTTTCTCGAAAGTAGCAACATTTTTTATTTTTTCCCAGCTGAAAATCAGCCACTGCCCAAAGGAAAACCTCTGATTTTGGGGGAATACATCAAGAATAATCATGAGCATCTCTAAACATTGCAATGCAGATGAACATTTTGAAGGAAACCCTGTATCAGAGTAGCAGAATTATTGCAGCCTGATGAAATCTTTTATATTTTATAGTATTAGTCCAACAGCATTATACCTCACCCTCTCCAGAAGACTTTAAATCCCTGTTTTTATAAAATGTTGATGCAATTTGAGTTTTCTATAGGACATGGGATGGCAGTTGCTAACTGTTATGGTTAAGCTACTCTTTGCATGTTGCAGTCATATTTATAGAGATTTAACTTGCAAAATGTTCAGCACTTAAACAATCTCGCTGGCTGTGTAATAAGATGTTTCAGCCCAGCGAAATATTGCCTTGGCAAGTGTAACACTTTTTATTATGACCCTTCTTATTGCTGGCATTGTGTTGCTCAAAGTAGAACTGCAGGAGTAGATGAAACTCTTTCCAGCAACGTAATATTTGGTCAGTTGTGATTTCTTTTTTTTTCCCTAATTTCTTATTTCTTTTTTTGCTTCGGTGCTGGTGTCACCTTTAACAAATGTACTGTGTCTCTTAATGTGCACCCAGGGCCTTGTGAAAACACTGTGAGAAAGTGCTTATCTGTGGTAGTTTGGATGTAGTTTAGTGGGGTAGCATGAGCCAAGTGCTGTCCCAACTTTGGTGAGTGTTTAATTCCCGGTATGATCCCAGGCGGGAAGTTGGCACGGCTCTTGCGTGCACTTTGACAGTAAGAGTGCTTACGTAGTGGGTTTGGTGCATGGCACGACTTGGGATGTGCATGTAGCAGTTGTGCACTTTGCAAACACTTCTGAGCAGCAAAGAGAATTGAGCAGAAAAAAGGTTTCTGGAGGCGGTGAAAACTATACACGAACACATGAGCCTGGCCAGCAAAGCTTATGGTGTTCAAAGGGGTTGAGCCTGATGAAGTTCATAAGTTATCTCTGTTCAGAATAAATATTTTATATATGCACATACGTATATGGCATATAAAAGTTTTCGGGATCAGAAAGATATGCCTTAACAAAAATGGTGATTTTTATTTGGTCTTGTTCCTCACATGCTAACAGAACTGTGCTCTAAGAAAACGCGTAGTTTCCATTGAAAAATCTCCCAGCACATCCCACATGCTGGCTGTCTTCTCCCTGCCTGTTGTATAGCAGAAGTACTGTGATCTCAGTATCCTAAAAAATAAAAAAGTCATAAAAAACAAGCGATGCGGGAGCCTAAGCCTCCACATTTTCCTTTAGCACAGACAGGGTTTCAGAAATTAGCGTGTCCTCACTGGGCTTCAGATATAGTAGAGGGTAAAAGATTTCAAAGGCAGTTTTAATGAAAGAGAAGTACTGAAAGGAAGAACACAGAGAGCAGTGACACTATAGTTCTGCTAAATTTTACATTTAAACTAAGAGGCTAATCATAATTTATTCTGTCAAAGAAATGACCTATAAGTAAAGAAGACAAAATATGACTCAATGATTAAAGACTTTAAGAAATATTCTGTATAGTTATGTCAGTACTGCATGTTACTCTATACGTAATCTAAAGCAGTGTTTGAAATTTCTCCTAATTATATTTGGAACCCAGACCGTAACGTCCTTGGGGAAATATTTAGTACATTGCAGTGATGTGGCAGCTTCCCTGCACTGCCGCTTCTGATGGCACATCCGAGCTAAAGTGCTTTTTTAAACACTTTCAGCTCTGGGAAGTGGTGAGGGCCGGGCAAAGCAGAGTTTCTTACAGATGACTGGGGAAGATGCACAGAAAGGTCCTGGTGGAGGACCAGGAGGCTGCTGTCAGCAGGGGCTTCCTTTCTATTGCTCAAAAAAGTCATTGCTTGAAAGAGTACAGGACAAGTTTTTTTATTTTAGCGATAGGACAAGAGGACACAGCCTCAAGCTTCGCCAGGGGAGGTTCAGGTTGGACATTAGGAAGAATTTCTTTTCAGAAGGGGTTATTAGACATTGGAACGGGCTGCCCAGGGAGGTGGTGGAGTCACCATCTCTGGAGGGGTTTAAGAAAAGCCTGGACATGGCACTTAGTGCCATGGTTTAGTTGCCATGGTGGTGTCAGGGCAATGGTTGGACTCGATGATCCCAGAGGGCTCTTCCAACCTCATTGATTCTGTGATTCTGTGATTCTGTGATTTTTGTGTTTACAGTCTTGCTGCTTGGCAGATAAATTTTTGTGGTGGCCCCAGGTCAGTAGAAAAGTGCAATTCTTAGAGCAGCACAGTTCATACAGACCATCGTGGATGGTGCTGGACAGGGACGTTAGCACTCAACAACAGAGCCCGCAAAGAAGGAGGCTCAGTTTAGAGTATTTGTAGCTTATTAAAGAGGCGTGATGTTCAGGTACTTACAAGGCTTTCCAGAAGTTGGAGGATATCCTGATTAGGGAAAGATGAAACAGGGAAAATTACCTCTTTGATCTCCATAGCAGTTCCCTCTTGTGTGGTGCCACATCAATTTGCCAGTTACAACCTGGATACCAAGAAAGAAGAAACTAGATTGTGTTTATGGTGGAGAAATCTGGTTCAAATGAGAAAGTGATGTCAAAGGAGAAAATAAAGCTGGATCCTAACTTAGTGTTTGTGTGGAAAGTTGAAGTCTATTCTAGTTAAAAGGAAATAAGCTTGTATTATTACATTAAATGATTAAAATCTCTCAGAGGTGCTGACCGATGACAGATTTATCCAAATTCAGTGTGCAACATCAAATTATTTTCTCCCTCTAGTAACTGAAAGGGAAATGTAGATACTTTTGATTTTTTCCTTATTTAAAACAATTAAGAAGAGAACTGTTTTGGTCCATAGATGTTCTTGCAAGATGGTCTAATATCTTCTTTATTTAGTTTTTTATTCACTTGTACAGAGGATGGGAATAAAAATAAATGTACTATGAGTATAGGACCATTCTGAAGACAAAACCCCCCAAAAATTCAAAGTAATGAAAAATGCTTTTTCAAGCAAATTCATTTAACTTATTTCAATCTGATGTGTGGTAATTTGTCCCTATGGGACGTGAGAACTAACCTACAAGTACTTTAGATTTTTGCTATCCATGTCCTTTCGACTGAAGTCACTGGGCTGCTCCCATTGATTTTCATAGAGGAGGAGGAGGATGTGAAGGCTCAGCAGTCTGAACACATCAGAAAAGCTTTTTAATGAGAGTGGATGGGACTCTTGGACACCTTGTTCTGGAGAAATCTCCTGCACAGAGTTCAAAACGTCCTTCATATTTATTTCATGTTCTCCCACACCTTCATCTGTCCATTCTGCAGGATCTCTGCCACACTCCCAGTCTGCTCCTGGCTTCTCCTGGGGCCAGATGACCACAGCTGAGACTTTGCTGGGCGTGTGTGGTGGGCTGACCCTACCAGTGATGCTGGTGGTGGCCGTGCCACCCAGGAATTCTGTTCTGTCCCTTGGCAGAGCCCTGTGCCAACAGATTCTGACACATGGACTCAGGTACAGGGGCTCAGACAGCCTCTGAGTGAGGCAAAACATAAATGGTGAACACTGGAATTTCAGAGGTAGAAATCTGTGCAGGACTGGGACTTCTCAAGAAAGTCCTGGTGAGGTGCAACCTCTGATGACAATAGCATTTCCACAAGCAAATTCCTCTTCAGTCCAAAGAGTGAAAAGGCAAAGACAGTTCTTAACAGCGGAGATTTTTTCCCTTTTGAGTCTCTCCCCTCTGCACTAAGGCACACGCTTGCACTCCATATGGAGGTGTAGCACCCAGGTGTGTCTGCCTCTTGCTTGGGGATGTCCAAGTTTCTATCAGGCACTAAAACCTCCAAGCAAAATCTTATGTTGAAGTGGTCTCCTGTACTGAGCCCTGGAGATGTGCTCAGGAGAATCAGTTTTCTCGAGAAGAGTAACTTAACTTTGGCCTGCTCTGCAGGTGCTGAATTTACTTAATTTACTTTGAGTTTATTTTTCTTAGTTTTGGGCTTTTCTGCCTTAAGTAGCCATTTACTCTTCCTCTTCAAAGCTCAAAATCACACAAACCCTGAATACTCTCCCCACCCTTGTTTTGTATCTCTCATTTGAAATATGTAAATAGCAGGTGTTCCGAAGAGAATATAATTGTTTTACTATATGCCAGTGGATTCCCTCTGTTTATTGGTATCAAATTTTCAGCAGGTCCATTCCTGCAATTCTAAAACCAAAATCAACACTTAAGGCTCATTACTCAAATGAAATAATTACTGTAATTTTTTTCCATACATAATACATAAAATGTTGCATAAATTTACATATCAAGAAGAATCTTGATTGCAAAAAAGATACCCATCCCCTTGTTATCATAAGATTGTTGTTGCTACAAAACCATGGGAGGTGCGTGTGCAGAAGTTATGGTTGCCGAGCAACTATAACAGCACAATTTAATGCCTAAATATTGCAGATTTAAAAAAAAAATACAAAAGACCACTGGCAACATCAACAATCACCATGTTATTGCTCTTCCCCAGTAAGAGAATTATATCCTGTAATGAAAATTATTCAATATAAGGTCTGTGATATTGTATTAATTTTCTAAAATGTATTTGACTTGAATTTACTCTCAGTTTCTCAGTGCTCCCCAGGATCATTATAATATCATCACTGGAAGCCAACTATTTGAACATCATAAAAAGATTTTGCAAAAAGGATGGAAAGCATTAAGGAGTGCAAGTTATCTCCCATTTATATTGTTTCCAGACTTTAAAAGACGGAAATCCAGCCTATGTTGCAGGAGGCAACTTGCCAGCAGAGGAAAATGGAGCCCTGCATTTCTTGTTGGGTGCTCTTGGGGACTTGGTTTTTGCAGACTTGTCCTTCCTGTTGGGGACAGTATTTTGGGTACAGGACTTGGTGCTACTGGTGCCTGTGTGCAAGGAGGAAGGGGAAATCCAGCTCGGCACTGGGGCTCTGCTTTGCAATTGAGATGCACCTGTCCAGCTGGACTGGACTGGGACCACTCATGTTTTTTTTAATAAGATTAATCATTTTAAAATTGAATGAGATGAAATCAAATTATGTATTTAATCTGTACAGCAGGGGAAAAGCAAACTTAAAAAATTAAGGCTTCAGCCTCATATATATAGAGTTCTTCCATGGGAATTATTCAAGGAGCTTTGATTGAATCTATAAACCTTGAGCAAAATCCCCGTTTTCCTGGGAGGCAGAGCGTGGGCTGTGGTTAGCAGATCCCGCGGTGGGACTGGGCGATGCCGCAGGGAGCCTCTGCTCGTGGGTGCCGCGGGGTGATAAGTGCTGGCACCTGGGTGGGCGGTGGGTGCTGTAGGGGCATCCCAGGGGATTGGGGGTGCCTGCCTGACTTGCCCAAAACGGCTGCTGGAGGAAGCCTTGGAGGGAGAGTGCTCGTGAGTCGCGAGGTCTGGCAGTTGCCAGCTGGATGCTCACCCTGCACAAGAGCCAGCATGAAATCCCTCCTGTATCTCCATGAGATATACCTGTAGCAGAGGGGTCCCTGCTTCAGGGTGCAGGGCAAGTCCAGGGTGGTGCTGCCCTCCTTTGATAGCCCTCCTGGAGAGACACGTCAGAGCCATGGTGTACAAGACTGAGAAGGAAGGGAGTTCTCTAACGTTAAGACAGCAAGTGTTCACCAAGGAAATTGTACAATACATTTTTCTGAGCTAAACCACTGTATATCAGAAGTTAAACAGTATTGTTCATGGTTACTTTAATGAGAGGAACCCATAAAGGGTATTAGAAAGCTTACACTTTTTTTTGCTCCTGACTGTACTAATGTTCATGTGCATTGCACCTGTTTGTAAACACTCAGCAATGTTTCAGCTAGTTCTTAATAAGGGTGGTAATTGCTGTTGGCTCAATATTAGGCTGATGAAGCTCTTCAGACACAAAGCTTCGTCTCATTTATGCCAGCATTCAGTGATCACACACAATTCACTTTTAGATTATCAATAGCATCATGACATGCTCATACTGGTTATTTAGGTAATGGTCTATATCCTTCCACATGCAATGGGAGAGGAGAATTTGCACGTATCGAGTGAGGCTGGTGCCACGTTCTCATATCAATCTGGGACTTATTTGGCATCTTTCACTTATTCTCATGAAAAGCTGGGCAGATGCCTTTGTGTTTTCTCAACTCATAGAATATGATTGTATCTAAGAGGATCTGACTTGGGTTTACACGTATCTCAAACCCTAGAAACCTCAAAGTTTGGCCAGTTCTTGTTTCAGCTTGAGTGCTGGCTCATATTTCTGCAGTTTGCCAAGCCTGTCTACGAAATGAAAATACAAGAAGCTTTAAAACATATGGAACTGGAGCAGAGTACATTTACCTTGGATTTATGTATTGAATATTACACCTTGGGCAGAGAAATGAACTGGAGGTCCTCTCCAGCACTGCTGGTGTTTGTGTGAGTCTATAATATCTACCCTTGTCCTTGACCAAGGAAGAAAATTATTCTCTGCTTGCACAATGCACTCCTGCTTGTGGCCATAAGAACCTCTTTTTTTTTTTTCCCCCCAATTATGGTCTGCTGCTGCCCAGGGTTTCTTTCAGAGGACCTTTGCAGGGAGGGATGATTGTCTTGGCTCTTGGCCATGAATCCAATGCAGCTCTGAGGACTGATGCCCAGGGCTGAACTTTCAGAGGAGCTGAGGAGGCTTCAGACCCTGCCGTTGCGTGTCCCTCTTGGCTGGGGTGTTGGCCAAGAGGCTACCAGGTCTTACTCCCACGAATGCATCAGTTCCTGGACATGCCATAAGATACTTGAGAAAATCTAGACAAAAACCCCAAAATAGCCCAAATAAGATTAATAACGACTATAAAAGTGAATTGGGGAAGGTAGCAACAGCATAAGGAGAGTGTCAAGAAAGAAAGACCCGAGATGATTTTGCATTTCTTGATTGTGGATGTGATTGTAAAATGTCTGATCATATTGATCACATCACGGCAAATCCAAATCCCAGAGGTCTGGACAGCTCTTGTTGGACTTGTAAATATTTTCCAAGGGGTGTTTTTAAATCCCATTTTGGTTTTAGACTATTAGATATTCACTTCTGTGTGTGGAGGGCCTTTTTTTTTCCTCTTTCTTTTTTTTTTTTATCACTGAACTATTTGGCTTCTCTGTTAGGGCCAATATAAGGGTTAATTAGGTAATTTTTATTTGGGTTGCAAATCCCCAGTGCCTAATCCTAATTATTCAGATTTAACACCTACTATAAAAAGTCTATTTCATAACTTTTTTTTTTCCTGGCTAGATCGCAAACAGAGTTTTGCAAGAAAAATATGTTTCTAATAATATACTATCATTTTCATATTTTAGTATAATAATTAAGTTAGTCCTAATTCACTCCTAAAATCTAATTTTCATAAATGAAGCATCTTCTAAATATTTAACTGCAGAGGGCAGATATTTTGGAGCAGGTGTTTTAGGAGCTGGTAGGTGTCCCTGACATGTTGGCAGCTGTGCCACTTGACAACTGTGAAGCTGGGAGGTTTTGGAGGTGGAGCTGTAGATGTTGGTGGGGTTTGCAGGAGCAGGTGAAGCTCAGGAGTGGGTCATTGCATGGCACCGTGCACCACTCTGCAGTCGTTTCTCAGCCAGGGCTCCCCTTCGCATCGTGGTTTGAGAAGGTTGAGGCCCCTGTTTTGCATGATGAGATCAGTGCCCTAAAAATTAGCTCAGAATCAGGCTCTTGTGAAACATAATCTAATTGTTTGCACATGCTGTGTGGTTTCTACAGCAGCTTTTAGTTAACACAATGCAGGGCTTTTTCACTTTCAGGCTTCTGGTTTGCGGTTACGCTTGTAGTCCCTTCCAGTGACCTTCTGGAACACCTGCATTTCAAAGCTCTTGACAAGACCTGAGTGAGAGCCAGATCCTCCAGCAAGGATGCTCAGCCTTTAGCATCCCATGTCAGCAGCGAGGGCTGCTGCAGAGGTCGGGTGTAAGCGCCCCTACTCAGCTGGGTCCCACTGGCCCAGTATGCCCCTTAGTTTCTGCATTGGTGAGGCTGCACCTTGAATACTGTGTCCAGTTCTGGGCCCCGCACTTCAAGAAAGACCTTGAGGTGTTAGAGCCAGTCCAGAGGAGGGCGACCAAGTTGGTGAAGGGTCTGGAGGGTCTGACCTACGAGGAACGGCTGAGGGAGCTGGGGTTGTTTAGCCTGGAGAAGAGGAAGCTCAGAAGTGACCTTAGTGCAGTCTACAACTACCTGAAGGGAGGTTGTAGTGAAGTGGGAGTTGGCCTCTTCTCCCAGGCAACTAGCAATAGGACAAGAGGACACAGCCTCAAGCTTTGCCAGGGGAGGTTCAGGTTGGACATTAGGAAGCATTTCTTCTCAGCAAGGGTCATTAGCCATTGGAAGGGGCTGCCCAGGGAGGTGGTGGAGTCACCATCTCTGGAGGGGTTTAAGAAAAGCCTGGCCATGGCACTTAGTGCCATGGTCTAGTTGCCATGGTGGTGTCAGGGCAACGGTTGGACTCGATGATCCCTGAGGTCTCTTCCAACCTGATTGATTCTGTGATTGTGTGATCTTGCCCCAACATCCCCTAGCACACCTGGCTGCCTCCGCGGTGGGAGATTTCCGCCTCTTGCAAGGAAAAGAAGGTGAGCAAGTGGGAGAGGTAGAGAAAAACAAAGAGTAGGACCTGAGCTGAAGGAATCAATTTTTCAGATAGCTGTGCACTAGATGATTTGGTTTCTATATTTCCTTAGAAACTAAACAAAACAGGAAATTACATAAAAAATTATGTTTAAAGGAAGTTATTTAGTTTGTATAGGCAAGACTTGTATGTTAAGGAATGCCAGATTTACGGTTACATATGTCTGCAACCTTATTTCTGCTCCCATGAGCACACGCATTACGGTACAATCTTTAACTACATAATCACGTAATGTTTTCCTATTGCCTCTCTCTTAATATTAGAAGTTGGATACATAAGTGGGAAGAATCAGGATTGCGCGGGCAATTGTAAAAATGGCATTTCTCAACTTTCAAGTACTTGGCCTTGCAACTTAAATAATGTTCTTCAAATGTAATTTTTTCATATGTAATTTTTTCATATGTAATTATAGGTATCCAGTGGTGAATGCTAGAAAGCAGTGGGGATTACTGGCAAGCTTTTGGAAGCTCCTTAATTTCCTTCTAGCAATGAACAGGAGACATGTTCTTTTCTGTAGGTTTCCCAATGAATTCACCCTTTTTTTTTAAACTAGATACAGCTATGAACAAACGATCAAAAAAAGTGGGTCAGGAAATATTGTAAATAATTATTCTTGCATATTTTTTATCATTAAATACATAGACACGGTAGTACATTGTTGGAGCAGTAAGTTTAATGCTGAAAAAATTGGGCTTTAATGAACATATGCTGACATGGCCTCACAGTCTTGCTTCATCTCCCCTGTTAACTTCCTATGCACCCAGGAAACCTTTGGCTCACTTCCTAAATAACAGAAGAATAATTAGACTAGTAATTGAAGCCTGCCAAGTCAAACTTCTAAGGAACTTCTCTTTAACAACCACTCTGCAGCACGTTTCCTACGTTGCCTGGCATGGTTGTTCTTGAAGATTCATCTTACAGACATCCTGTCCATGTTTTCAAGAAAAAATAGTGGGTCATGTAGCCATCAAAACAAACTTGATTGTTATGCCTTGTAAAATAGAAATAAATATATCTCTTTCATAAAATCTTTGCAGAAAGTGTGAATTTGTCCTGGTACAACACTTAATCTATCCAGTCATGTGCTCAGCTTATACCTGCTGCCCAACCTTACTGGACCTTTTGAGTGGAGCTGGATGTATAATCTAGGATGTTCAGACATCTGTCAAGTATCTGCATTCCATAGGATTCTAAAGCTGGATTAACAGATTTAACCTGGAATTTACTTTGTTTTGACAATTAAATTCTAGATGTTTAAGACCTACAGCACTCTATCTATTTTAGTTAATGTAGGTGTTACATTTACAGTTAGAGAAATATGTTGTGCTAACAATTGAAATCTTCTGTTGAAAATCATAATTTAGCAGCAGTCGTTGCTTTTTAATCTTGTTCCATCAAAACAATTTTTGCTGGAGAACAATACAAATTGTCTCATCACTATTCTCCTACCTCAGTGGGAATTTCCATATCAGTTTAGTGATCAATAGGTGATGAATGAAGAACTACGATTTGCACCATCGGTTCCCAGCCTGGGAGATCATCTGATGATGAGCACATCAGCTTGCACAAGAGCAAGGCTGATGGAGGCACCTCTCAGTGTAGCATCAAGCAGGGTAATTCCAGGTGAGGTTTTAGGAGAGTAGTTGCCCCATTTCTTCTTGCTTTCCCTATACCCAAGGGCAGATATCTTGGAGCATGTGTGTCATGTACACGCTAGCCCTTTGCAGGTGATCATCAGATTTAATTGAGTGTTATTCACACATTGTTCAATATTTTGTGATGCCAGATCAGATTTACACTGCTTTGATTTATTTTTATAAATGTTTGCATACAACTTTGAAGTCCAGGAGTTCATCTTAGAGGCTGAAAACCAGTGATAGCTTCTGATTCCTTATTTTGAAAAGTCAATCATGGGACAAAAGCTTGTGGGGGAGAATGATTTTGAGGCCAGCTTTGTGCAGCAGATCCTCCGTGTTGCTCAGGTGCTGAAGTAAGGAGCCTTCATATTTAAGGAGACATAGTTAGCATTGCCTACCTGCGAAGAGAGGAGATCTGTGTAAGATTTTTTCATAATGTCACTTCATCTTTCAATAATATTAAGATGTGGAACCATATTCCAAGTGTTTAGCGTCATGGGAAATGAAGCAGAATATATTTTGTTGGTGATTTCTACAGCAGCAGAGTAAGGGGGGTGATAGCATTCCAGACAATTACTAGTTTCAGATACTTTTTCTATATTTAAATTTCTTCCCAGTTACCTCAGCATAATTAATAAATGATACTGCTTCATATTTCCAAGGAAATCCAGACAGCTGTACCACACATCACTCCTTTCTTTAATATGCTGTAAAAGTTCCTCCCCCACACTATCTATTCTGTTGTTGTAATTAAGGATCTGCGTCAGGAAATGCCATGCCTCAAACCCGAGTTTACTGCGCGCTTGACAGTCTCCCACAGCTTCCTTCTTCGGAGCTCATTTCCATCGAAAATGCCTCATGAAACCAGCAGCTTGTTCTTGCGAAGACCAGCTTGATATGTAATGAGGATGGTGATTTTAAATACGTTGTTGAGGTCATATTCGATGCTATCGTATAGGATATATTTTTTAATTTATATGGGAATCATTGCATAACATGTTAGTGTGGTCCATGAGGAACACAGTGAGCCACGTGGAAGATCTGTTTCTGTCCTGGTTTTGGTGCTCCAGGCTTGTGCCTGGGATACTTCACCAGCATTAGGGGCATGGAAAGACTCTGGTAATACTCTGACATTAATTAAAAACATGCCTGTTTGTCATGTCCGAAATCAGGTCCAGACTGGTAGATTCCTATTTAATAAAACGGCTAATGATCAATTTGTTTAGAATAAAAACACATGCACATTTACATCGCAGAATCACAGAAGCAATCAGGTTGGAAGAGATCTCTGGGATCACCGAGCCCAACCATTGCCCTGACACCACCATGTCAACTAGACCATGGCACTAAGTGCCATGTCCAGGCTTTTCTTAAACCCCTCCAGAGATGGTGACTCCACTACCTCCCTGGGCATCCCCTTCCAATGTCTAATGACCCTTGCTGAGAAGAAATGCTTCCTAATGTCCAACCTGAACCTCTCCTGGCGAAAATGTCCTCATCTGCGTAGCTGTGGTGTTTCTGCCTGCTTATAAACAGACTTACTCATTTCTACTGTATGCTTTACAGAAATTTTCATACAATTTGCACAAAGGAAATTGCGAGTTGATTCCCGTGATGTCCTAGAAATGCACAGAGAGGCTGCGAAGGGCGGATGTGCAAGAGGGTGAGATACCAAAGTGCTCCCATGAACCCAGACCAACTTTTGGCTGCTCGATCTATGCACGCTGCCAGGAACCTTCCCAGCTTGCTCCGTCCCAGGGGAGCAGCAGGTTTTTGGCAAGGCCATGCTGCTTCCCTCCTTCCCCATGATCACCAGAGGAACTGTCCCAGCATCATTGCAACCTCTTTGGCCAGCTTTTGCCAGAGCGTTGGTGTTACTCAGCCCCAGCTTCGCTGTGAAAAGGGTATTTGCTAAAGGCAAGAGCATTTTGTATCACAGTCAAGCACAATACCATCTTTGTTCGGACACGAGAAGAGCTCAGAGCCCAGCGTGCTTTCCTCGGGGTACAGAGGAGCGCAGGATGCTCCCAGCACACCCCACATCTTGGTACCACCTGCCTGTGCGAGCAGAAGGAAAGGTGACTAACATCATGCTTAAAAAGAAATTCCCCTTCTATTATTAATGAGAGAGTCCCGATGGAGAAAAATATTGTCTTGATCTCTCTTTTAGACATATCTAAGGCTCCTGTAATTGTGGTATCCGAATTTCAGGTTGTCTGGTTTTCTCTTTCTGAGAGCAGCTGAATTTTCTGTTGTTTTTCTGTCCTCCCATTGCCATCCTCTCATCTTTCCTGCTACCCTGTGTCCCCTATTGTGCTCCACGCTCTGCTGCATCCTTGCCTTGTCTTCCTTAAGGCCTTGCATTCTTTTATACATAACAGACATTATTTCCTTAGTTCTTGGTATTTTTATCCCTTCTTTCTTTTCTGCAGCAGGCTCCCTAGTCTTTCTTCTTTTGATCTGGTCCTTCACCCTCACTGCTCATATTTGGATCACTTTTTGCTGGTCTCCAACACAACTATCTTCCTCAGCTTCTTTTTCCTTTTCTTATTTCACCAAATTCTTCCTTTTTTTCTCGTTCCTTCTTCCTAACAACCCTCTTTAATCTTGTTTTTCCACCCTGTTCCTGCCACGTTTGCAGCCTGTCCACTGGCTGGGGCCCCAGGATATGGGATGGGACCACCAGAACCGTTAGCCAAAGGTGCCACAAAGGTTTCTCAGCACACTTGGCTCCTGCCGGGCTGGAAACCTGGGGCCGAGCAAGGGGGCTGGTAGCTGAGGCCTTTGGGTGGCCCTGACACGGCTCCAGGCTCATGCTACGGATTTGTGTTTTGCTGAGTTCTCATTTGTCATTGTTAGTCCTTCCTTCCTCATTAGATAATTACCATCCATGCCACCTCCCCTTTCTAATCATTCCTTGAATGCTTAAATTATCACTACATCATTCAGATATATCTTTGATCTCCTCAATACGGTTTTATTTTCCCTTCTGCAGGTAGCGTGGTTATTGCTATCCCCTCCATCCCTTCATGTTTGTCTCGTTTTCATTGAATGATTCCCTGTTCCTCTTTGTTCACATATTCCAGCAAAAAATTAGGATGTGTTTTTTTTTTCTTACTTCTTTAATCTACAAGCAAAGCTTATCCCCACATTGCATTTGACAAGCTATATTTAAAAAGCATAAATCAAATACCTGCATTCGGCATTAATTTGTGGCGAGTTAAGTGTGTGGGGGAAAAAAATATAAACGTGCTCAGGAAGAAGAGAAAGAGTGAAAAATAAAAGGTGGAGAGAAATCAAAAAATCAATCAAGACATCTGCTTTTTCAGACAGAAAAGCTGGCCAGGACTAGCGGCACAAATCCTTTTTGCTGGAACATTTCTATACATTCCTTCCTGCTCCTGCATTCTGACTTTTGAGTTGAATTTAAACACGATAGCTCTAATGTGAACCAATAACCGTTTCTTAGTTCATTAAGGAGTTCATATGCGTTGTTTTATGAACCTTTATTATTTAAGGGAATATTGAACATCTCTGTCTGAGAGGTCTGGGTATGCGAACGCTTCAATAGTAAGACCTAACCGTACATATTTATTACATTTGAGAAGTATTCTAATACCAGATACATATTTAGACACAGTTGCTTTATTGCTTTTTTAACTGCACTTGAAAAAGTGACTGTGAAGCTGCAGATCTATCCTTCGTTATCTGTCTTTGGAAGTCTTGGTCTAAATCAAGGAAAGACAAGACTGACTGCAAATTACGCTGACCTGAAATGAGTTAGGGTAGTCACAGCCAAGTTCCACCGACCGTTTATCAAACACCACAAACTGACATCTGTTTCCTTCAGATCTCGTAGATCATAGGAATATGAGCGAGAAGAATAGCGGCATCAAAAAAAATGGCATCACTTTTTTGGAATGAGATGCAGAGGAGGAATCTCATGCTGCCCTAGTCCTGTAATACACCTAAACTATAGCTGCCCTTGGGAATGTTCCACTCAGGCTTCAGAGGAAAAGAATTAGTGTTTCATTTTCCAGGACTGTCACACCCCACCTTAATGAGCACTTAAAAGAGATGAATGTGCTGGGAATGAAAAGATTTATTTGAGATATTTAAATAATCTCTCTCAGCTATAACTAATCTGACACACTCTGCTCTCCCAGCGATATTTTCCTGTTATTTTTGATAATATTCAATGGAAGTTTGTCGCTGAGGGATGTTGTGGGGTGAAAATATGCACCGCGGGTAACAGCAGATCGCTGAAGCAACAGTAGTCGAAATAATGCACGTCGGACACCATTTGCATCCTGATTGCAATAATTTCAATTAATAGATTTAGTGCAATTTTCAGATGTAAACATCTTCCAAAATATCTCATCAAATTTTGGGAAATTAATAGCACAACAGATCTTAAATACTTTACAGCACACTAAAAATCCTTGTGAGAGTTATGACACAGTCTGTTACTATCAGCCATGAAGTACATTACAAAGGTAATGTGGGTTTAAGAAAGAACTACTGCAGAATGTATATTTTCATTATCAAAAACGTTAAGCCATTTATCCTGAGGAGTCAGAATAATCATTAATGGCTGGAAATTTATGGTGCCAGATCTTAAACTAATGTGAATGATTCCAGGTGTTACTAATGGCTTCAGTGAAATGTGCCAGTATCTAAGACTTCTACTAAATCTGAGGTAATAGTCGAACGCTTAATCTCGACAGATGAGTAGCAATTTAACTGACACATTGATTGGATTCTGTAGGCTTAAATGGCACACATTGTAAAGGTACGGTCAAACAGCAATCAAGAGGGTGACTTGGAAGTCATTCGCTTTCAAGGCATACCACTGTATTTGTGTTGGAAAGGTTGTATTTAACCTACTTTGAAACTATTATATTTTAAGTTCGTGGACACTTTTTGATGTAGGCGGAATGAAAGTTTTAAAAGTTTTTTTTTTTTCCCCCTTTCAATAATTAATGCGCTGTTTTTTAATTAGAGCTCGCTCTAAGACTGACTGACTGATTGTAGGCTGAATGAACAAGCCAAATTTAAACATTTTAAATGGCCCAAAAGCTTAGACCAGCTCTAATTACCTTAATGCTGCTATGCAGCAAAATGAAATTGTATTTATCAAATTAATGTGAAATGTCAATATTCATTAGTGTTGCGCACTACTCCATATATTTAAATTTGATATAAGAAGTTATCCCTTGGTAGCTTTAAGTGAAAGGTATTGAAGGGAGCTCTATCCAAGCAGGAGTACCGGGGATTTACAGTATTGGACATTGATTTTAATGGTGCATATGCTGAGGCTGCATTATCGCTTTATGGTCTGGAGGTCATACGAAGAGACGGTCCGTTAGAGGTGGCCAATCAACGGCAGCCTGGTCCTCTCCCCGCACGTTCGTTAAGAGCAATGAATCCAGCCCACCCCCAAAGCCCGGCTTGCATCGGAGACGCTACCTGACTGCTGTCAACATACTTTGAAACCACATAAAAATAAATTATCCATAGGTTTACCTGTCGGAAAGATAGATTCGGTGCATCAGAGTGTTGCAGGCATTTCAAGTGACAGGGGTGCCTATCATGTTCTCGTAATAGGGTCAAACAGCTGGATGGGGATTTAACGCTCAGCAAGGCCAGAAGGCCTGAGCACTTCAAGTGTAGGATGAATGGAGTGATAGAAGGCAGCAGGACCTGTTTATTACAGCATTTTTCTGCTTCACTGCAAACCTGTAATGATTGCCACACTGCTGGATTGACAGTTGCCCTCTTTCTTCTAGTGCTTGTGAAAAGTGGGTGAAGGCAAAAAATTGTGCCTGCTGACCTATCTCAATGCCCCATAAAGAGTTCAATTTACTTCTCCTGACAAGCAGGTGATAAGTTGGTTTTGGTTGTGTTTGATTGGCTCACATAGGTTAAGTAAAACAAGGGTTTAATTAATACTGGAAAAAAATTGCTTTTCTGTATCAATTCTTTTAATTAATGAGACATGTTCTCCAGTTCTTGCTCTTTTTTCCTGCTTATTTTCAGAAATTGCACCTTTCTAATGGTGTTTCCCCTGAAATGAGAAGCAAGCAATGCATTTCTGGAACTGCTGGTGATGTTAGTAGCAATGCCCCAAATAAGATTACCAGTAGGTGCAATTTTTTATAACAATAACAGTAACATTGATTTCCTTTGCTTTATAACTTTGTTTTCATAAATATTGTCGAGTGTAATTGACAGGCATGTGAGTCAATGAAAATGGGACTTAACTGCTGAAAATACAGCGGGGGACTAACTTCTACTCACTCCCGGTGCCTTTCCAGCTCCTGGAAATATATTACTGCGGGGGAGCTGCACATTTTTCTTCCTTAAATACTCTTGAAAGCGTAGGGACAAAGAAAGGAATTCAGAGAGAATATTTTGGGAGTACAGAAAAATGTTTTCGACAAGTAAAAACTGCTGTCATGCGGTATTAATCTAATGAAGTAATTCGTGTGAATCCCTGAACCTATTAAAACAAAATCATGCGATATTTAACAGTTTAAATTATGCAGCATTCCTTTACCTACTAGATGGTTTTTAATATGTGACTTTCTTTTTAAATGAATGACCCAATAGAGCTTTATTTTGCCAAATCAACCATTACCATGTTTTTTGGATCAACTTATGTGTTGCCGATGCACTTAACACCCACTAGGGCACTGAAGAAAGAGACGGCCTTGAGTAGAAAGACCATGTGATTTATTATCGATTTTTCACACATAAAAAATGCTGTTAAAAAAAGAAAAAACATTAAGTTCTTTAAGTATAAAACACATGACAATGTAAATCTTTTAGATACGTGACTTTCTGAGCAAACACAACATGACAAATTAGCCCAATCCAGATCTCGACTGTAAGTACTGCTAAGGTAAGGTCTCACGTATCGTATCTGGAATTTTTTTCTCCTGGGTTGAACTGTTGGGTTGTGAATGATTGGACAAATCTTTGGAGGTGACAGACATGGAGGTCTGCTGGCCAAAATACTCCCTCCTGGCCCTGTTGCTTGCTGGTTTGGGTGTCCTGTACCACACAGGCACATGGTGCAGCAGGTCGGGGCTACTCCCTGCTTGGGAGCATTGGCAGTTACCTGCTGTGGTGGTTTAAAGTCCGAGGTGAAATGGCATCTGGGTAGCAGCTATAAAATTATTGCAGCACCTCCGTGGCAGAGAGGATCACAAGTATCCTTAGGAGTGTGGGGCTGAGCAACGGGCTCTGGACATCTGTGTCCCTATAGTCTGTGCACTCTGCCTTCCTTGAATGTATGTATGAGTGGAGAGGGAGGATAGTTAACATAAATCCAGTGAGAAAAAAAAAAAACCTTTGAATGTATTGTATATACTGTTACTTTGGGGTTTGGAGGGCATTTCTGTGAAGAGAACAAAAAAACACTGCACAGCTGTGATTGCGAGGCAGTCTATTATGTGCATTATCTCTCCTTAGGATGGGCAGGAATTCTTCATTTCATGCATCATTTAAAACTTGCTACAGTGATCCCACAAAGTCAGTAACTATGCTAAGTACAAAACTTTAATCGGGTTGCTATTCAGGCACAAGGCACCAAACTCATTTCCCTGCAAGCTGCAACATTGGCTTAGACCACGAGTCACTTGAAATATTGCAATCGGTACAACAATGCTCAGGCGAACCCAACCAGACCTGCCGGTGCAACCTGAGAATTTCACATTTTTACACGCTTTTCTGTGATTTATAGCTTGATGAAGTCTTATCTCCCCAGCCTACTGCCATAGGCTAATAGTCTGCAACAAAGCTCAGTCTCAAAAATGTCAAACATAACGAAAAAGCAGAAACCACAGCAGAGGAAGTTGGTGGTAGCCTTTCCTAAGGGTCTCTGTCTCGAAGGGCGTATGGGCTTTTTTGGTTCACGAGCAAAACCAAGGTGAGCAGGACACTATTGCACTGTGCCTCTGCTGGCACTGCTCCCAGTGCCAGCACCAAAGCCTCTCCTGCCCGTTGAGCATGAGAGGAGAGGCACTGCCCTCTGCCAACCCAAGGAAAACACTGCTTGTTTTCCTCCAGTTTAAGACCAGCAAAAGACCACCCGTGAGAGCCAAGGTGGATTTCCCAAGCACCAGGAGGTCCCCTACAAGGTTGGCCCCAGCTGCTGCAGCCGGGGTGGCTGAGGGAAGGTCCCTGCTGCTCCAGGGGTGACTGAGTGCTGCCAGAAGCCAGAGCTGAGCAGCACTTGGTGCATCAACCACGATGCTGTTGTCACGGAAGCACAGAATCACAGAATCACAGAATCAATGAGGTTGGAAGAGCCCTCTGGGATCATCGAGTCCAACCATTGCCCTGACACCACCATGGCAACTAGACCATGGCACTAAGTGCCATGTCCAGGCTTTTCTTAAACACCTCCAGAGATGGTGACTCCACCACCTCCCTGGGCAGCCCCTTCCAATGTCTAATGACCCTTTCTGAGAAGAAAGGGGCCTCTTCTCTTGCACGGTGCAACGCAGCAGTGGTGAGCACGCTCTCGAGGAGCACCGTCGCTCAAGTGCAAAGCTCTCCAGAAAACACTGGCTCAAGCTGTTCCTCCTGCCAGAAGAGTTATTTTGAGTGATACACTGGTTATAGCTGAGCACTGCTCCATTCAGACCCACATTTACTTCCATTTCATGGAAACACAGCAATATTTAATTGTTAAATTGCGCTTGAAATAACTGCTAAGCCAGCTTTTATACCTGGTTACAAAGATTGCCCAAATTGTTTCAGATTTCTGTTTGTTGGCTGTGCGCTGCTTAACATATTCCTCACCCATCAGGGACGAGCTGCAATCCAGGAATTAAAGGAGAGGAGTGGGAGATAGCGAGCTTTGGCTCTCAGCTCTCCCAACTTGACCTTCAATTCCCTAAACCACCTTGTACAAGTCCCGTTTTCACTTCTCCTGTCTTCTTCTCATATATGTGAAGAGTGTGGAATGAAAATTTCTGTACAACTCACAGCCATTAAATGAGTGTGATTGTTGGATAAAGCCCAGGAAGGTGGTGGGGTCACCATCTCTGGAAGTGTTTAAGAAAAGCCTGGACATGGCACTTAGTGCCATGGTCTAATTGACTTGGTGGTGTCAGGGCAATGGTTGGACTCGATGATCTCAGAGATCTCTTCCAACCTGATTGATTCTGTATGATTCTGTAAAGGCAATATTAAATATAAAGTGCTATTAGTTGTATTAACTAAACAGCTTCATTAGATCCCAAAATGTTCCACCTTTGGCATCTCCAACCAGCAAAGTCCCAGATGTGAGAGTACAGGGAACTTCAAGAGAATCTGGTTACTATGATGAGCTAAATGTGCCATGATTTGAAAGCCTGTGGTCTACTGTACCCATGTCCAGGTGCTGGTTGAACACAGAGGCATCCCACCTAAAATCTTTGTTTCTCAGGTTGCCCACCTATAAAATGGGTATCAATAGTGGCAAGAGAAGCTTGTCTTTCTTTTGCGAACTTTAATTTATTAATGCCTGAATAATGCTTTCAGGTCTGATGGAAAATGTTGTGTAATTATAATAAATACATATTGACTTCAAAGAGTCTCTGTAGATCTGTGCTTTTTGATCCCATTCTAAAACAGTAATTATCGTTATCCCATAGGCTTAAATATAAAATTATATGAGTGCAGATATTCATCTGTATTCTGCTGGTGTGTGGTTTCACATTTTCAAGAGGAGGTGGTAGGATACCGGTCCTCAAACAATAAAAAGTCTAGATGGCTGTGTTTTTACTGAGAAATATGGATTTTCTGGGGTGAATTGAGGATCAGTTTTCATCTGTGCTGGCCTCATCGTGGGACTTCACGGAGGTGCTTGGGCCAGGAGACTGGGGCTCAGCAGGGGCAGCGGGCACCTGGCTCCAGACACTTGTTAGGCACATCCCTGATGCCCCAGCTAGTAATTAATACATGGTCAGTGCCCTCATCTGGGACAATGTGGTGCTGGTGGAGGGTGATCCCAGTCACAGATATTGGCCTGGGCACCTCAGCTCAGTAGCAAACATCACAAAAATACCTGCAGGTCACAGACTGTATCTTCAACATTAATTTATTCTCTTAAAATGTTGTCTTTTTATATTCTTATCAAGCAAAAGATGCCAAACAGATTTTTCCCTCTACTCATTTTAATAAAATTGGCTTCCAGGCTGCAATGTTGTATGCCAAAATTCAACCTGGAAATGCTGGCAGCTTCACCACTAAAGCAACGCCAGCAGTGGTGGTGCAATTATCAGTTGATCTTCTGTTTAAATACAACCCAGCGTGTGAGCTGAATACAGACAGGTTATAAAAAAACCTGTGAAAACGGAAAAAAGAAATTCCTTAACAATTCTACAATGGGCTCAAGTCATAACATACAAATTGTTGGCTCAGCTAAAATGTGCTAAACCAAAACAAATTAAATATAACAGGGAATTTGATAGCAGAAGGGTGAAAGTCATTTCAACAAAAGTAAAAAAGAATTGGCGTTTCCTTCTAGTCATCCGTGTGTCTTTGGTTAAGCAAATAGATGGCAAATTGTATAAAAAAAGGAAGAAATTGCCATCAGAAATCGGCTTGAACAGCATCTCCCAGCGAGCTGAGGAACAAGGGGGGCATCTCACCTCCATGGGAGTAACCCCAAAAAACACTTCAAAGCGTTTTGGGACTAAATCAGACTAACAGCTGGTGGGGACCTGCAAAATGGTGCAAGGTTCTTGCCTGCTCTGAGTATGAAATAAAGCTAAGCTGTGTTATGGTTATTTATATCTGTATTTTGTATTTGTACAGCAATAATGTCTCCTGGATTTTCCTGCTTCCCTGAACAAGGGAAAATGCATAATAAATGAAGACACTCGAAACACTGAGATGTAAAACATCCCCTTAATGGACAGGTGGCCAAGTGCTAATATTTTTCTGCTGAAGGCAGCCCGGAGTGCAGAGCCCTGGGAGCAGCAGGTAGGGAGCCTGAGTGGGAGCCCTTCGAGATATCAGAGAAATGCTATTTCACAAGTCAGAGGAGTGGGGAGAGGGGAAGCTCTTTTTACAGTACTTAATACACTTGCTTTCATGCCACTTTCAGGCCAGATTTTGTCTGAAAAGGCCTGTTAGCTCCCCAAACTGCGATAACAACCCTTAGCTCTAATATTCCAACACTAGCATCTGTTCTTTCTTAGGTTTCCCCCCTTAAATTCCTTTTTTTTTCAACTTGAAAACAAACCCAAACAGTGCTATATACAAAATACCCAGCAGAGGATTTGAGTGGTTACAGGTTTCCAGCTCCACTGGAAACATGCTGGTCTCCAAACTGTGCGACGAGAATCCAACACTTCAAGCACAGCTTCATGCCAAGACATGTGTCCAAAAAAACCCAGATGCCTTCAGTGTTTTATTACATGCAGCGCTGAGCAGTTCAATGGCTCTGACTGCAGTAGCCAGGAATATTAGGAAATCGCAGACGCAAACACATACACACGCAGAGAAATATGCAGTCCTGTGACTTTAGGACTGGGGATCATGGGGCTTGTTGCTCAGGCTAAGAACTGCTTGCAAGCTGGGGTGAAGTGGGATAAAAACATATTGTTTCTTCACAGGAAAATTCAGATCTGGTGCAACTTGATACAGTGGATACTTTTCACAGAATCACAGAATCAATGAGGTTGGAAGAGCCCTCTGGGATCATCAAGTCCAACCGTTGCCCTGACACCACCATGGCAACTAGACCAGGGCACTAAGTGCCATGGCCAGGCTTTTCTTAAACACATCCAGAGATGGTGACTCCACCACCTCCCTGGGCAGCCCCTTCCAATGGCTAATGACCCTTGCTGAGAAGAAATGCTTCCTAATGTCCAACCTGACCCTCCCCTGGTGAAGCCTGAGGCTGTGTCCTCTTGTCCCATCACTAGTTGTCTGGGAGAAGAGGCCGCCTCCCACTCCACTACAACCTCCCTTCAGGTAGTTGTAGACTGCAATAAGGTCAACTCTGAGCCTCCTCTTCTCTAGGCTAAACAACCCCAGCTCTCTCAGCCATTCCTCGTAGGTCAAAGAGATACCTCGTAAGTTTTGGAACTAAACTAATGTTTAATAATACCTACAGGGTTTATACTGTCAGATTCAGTGTCAGAAGAAGGTGTAAAATGAAAATGGAGGTGACCTACAAGTAACAGACAGTTAAACAGACAATTGCACGCCGAGCTCACAGTAACAGACTTGCACGTGCCCACCAGTTCCCTACAACAGTATAACAAATTAAAATTTCTTGCACTAGTGGTCAGAAAGGGCTGAGATGCTGGTGGTGATCAGATTCATGGTTGAGTATTAATGTAAACTTTTACTGCTGCCCTTATTATTATTTTTTTCCATTACCCTGTTTTATATTTGATTCAGACACAGAGTCACAGAGACGTGACTTTACAACCATACCTATTCACAGGACTTCTCAAATGCAGGGAAGCTTACATTGACTTGTTATCAGGGATACCAAAATCTCTTGGAAGATTTAAAAAAAAGAATTTGTAAAAAGTTAAAGGGTCTAGTCTAAAGCCTCCAGACTTTTCTTCCTCTTTCTCCAAAACTCAAACCAAAATCCACCAGCTGATATCCTGGTGAGAAGTGGTTCTTGGTCTAGCTGAGACTGGACCAGGCTGCTGAGCTACCTCCTAACTGGGAAAATGGGTCTTGGCCAGCTGACCAAATGTCCCTCAAAGTCAGAAATTAGGAAGCTGCCGTCTCATATGAATTTTCAAAAACTCTATCTGTCCCAAACAGCACCCAGTAGCATCCAGTTTTATGCCCTACTGCACAATCATCTTCCCATCTGGGCTTTTGTAGGGAAAGAAAGAGAGAAGGAAGCTCAGCTGGCGTGGTGGCACTCCAGAAGCACAAATCTCCCATTTGGAGCATTTCGAATCCTACTCTGGTTACAGAGCAGGTGGACATTTTTTTGTGTCTCTTGGCCCTGTGGCCACATCATAAACTTGAGCAAAAATTGAACAAATTTTTTTTTTATAGTACTGGACCTGCTTGTATGAATTTTAGACATGTTTTTTCAATAATTATTCCATCTGTTTAAAATATGTATGTACAAAAGTATCAAGGGACTCATCCCCTAAGCCACATTACATTTCTCAGAGATATCTATAAGAGGAATAAACCTCTGCTAGATGGATGTTGAGTTTATGGGAGAAATTAATAGATTATGGGTATTTAAGTGTAGCTACTCCAATGGGTGCATCCTTGTGTCTGAAGGCAAAATGTGAGGGGGAAAAAGTGCAGAATGTTATAAGGAAAAATACGATGTTTGGCCTGCTTTAGGGTGTTCCCCCCATCTCTGGAACCATCTCTAGATAAGACTGTCAGGGTAGGATTGGCAGTGGATTGGCAGTGACAGCACTGTTGTGTCTGGGAAGGAGAAGGTGATGAGCTCTTGGGATGGCAGGAGCAGGGTACAACATGTGGGGGAGTCTCATGGAGCGCTGGAGCCTTGGTGGCCGCTCTTGTCTGATGGGCTGCGGGGCCTGGAAGTTCACAGCTATTTTCCTTAGAAATTTTCCTTTTTTTTTTCTTTTTCCCTTTTACTGGTCCCTTTTCCTTTGTTGCAATCACAGTGCAATATTTGCGCTTCATTCAGAAGGATGGGCAAAAGGATTCTTCATTTAACTGCTGCTGTGCTGGCACTGGATGCTCGGATTGACAAGGGCTGAGCCTTGGAGACCATGCAAATACATTTGCAATGCTCAACCTCTTATCACTGGTGATGTGAGGTTAATGACCTGCAGAGATCTACACAAACGCTGCAGGAAGATTTGCCAAAAAGGTTGGCACATTTTTTTGGCCCCACAACCACATATTAAGAACATAGCTAGGGGCCAATTTGTGGATGCAAACCATGGTCTGTGTTGGGAACAACTGGGCTGAAGAACAAGGGAGGTGAGGTGTGAATCTTGCAAGAGCTACTGGGGAGACCATTGATTCGCGTGGCCATGAAACCCTGGCGGGTCCCTGGGGAGGTACCTGGAGCTGCAGCTCTGTCCCTGCTGAAAAGACAAAATAGATACCTGCATGGTGCCAGCTTAGCCCCTCTGGTGTGGCCTCTGACTTCTTGGCCAGTTTTGCAGGAAGAATATTTTCCACTTTGCTTCCAGGCACAGAAGAGCAAAGGAAAAGGTGAAATGCAATTGGAAGAAATATGATAGTCATAAAGCACAGCAGGACTTGCCATGTTGGGTGGTCACCCAGCATTACCCGAGACATCAAGCTCTGCGGGGAGAAGAACAAGGCTGTCATCCCCTGTGAGTGGGAACAGCAAGACTGATCCTTAATCATTTCTGAGATGAAACAGTCAACATTATTTTGGGTAGTATTTCACAGACAACACACACATAAAAAGGTAAAATTTAGATAAGAGGACAACTGAAAAAATGCAGCTAATTAAACAGCCAGAATACACGTGCTTTCCTTTTAAACCACACTTTCTAGAATTCAAAGTATTTTGCCATATGGGAGTCTCGTTATATGGTAGTTCAGCCCTTTGACTGAATAAAGGGCTCTCCACTTACACGTGCAAAAATGTCCTGACGATTTTCAGCAGTATTTATTAAAGAGCGTGGAAACTGTAGGCATTAATGAATTACATCCTGAGCACAAGAGTCAGCTTATGCCCATGCCTTTTCCAAACACATAGTAGCATCTTTCTAACTGATAGTAACTACAAATAAAACTGAAGAAATTTGATATTTTATTTTGATATGAAGAAAATTTGATATTTTATCCGAGAGATAATTCAACTGAGCTCTCAAGTGCTGCTCTGCTGCATCGGCTGGAGGCTGGAGCCTGAAGGAAGGCATTGGGTTCACCCCGCAACACACTGGAGAGGAGCTCTGTGTGTGCATGTAAACTTTTTTCATATTTTTATATATATGCATATATATTCCTCCGATCTTTCCAGGTGAATAACCTGTGAAATCTAAGCAGGTATGAAAATCCAGGAAGTCCCTTTCAAGTTTGACTCAGTAACTGAGGTCACTGAAAATCACAACACCAACTGTATTAGATAGGAACTGAAAAAAAAAAGCTATTAAAAATGTGTTTGGATAACTAAAGTGTGTGAGTTTATATATATATATATAATCTTATGTTGCTTATGGGAGGACAGCTGTTTGGTTTGATATTAAATTATATTTAAAAGTTAATATCTACTCAGTTTCATCCTAAGGCGTCTCTCATGCTGCTGAATGGTGTGCAAAGGCATTCAATAATTTCACTGGGATTTGTAAGGAGCTTAAACCTGCATGATTCTTCTATATTTTCTATTGCATTCAGGAAATTACATTTACCTGTTTATGAAGACTCTTCGTATAACTTTTTAAAATCTATGTGCTAATCACCTTTTTTTTTTAACTTGCAAATCAGTGGAAAGCTAAGTGATTCACTTTTATAATTTTATTGTTTTTCTTAGAATGCTTCATTAGTTAATATTTGACCAGTGCTTCTTTTGGAACTGCTTTTTTTTTAGTAAATGCTGACAATTTTATTTCTTCAGGCTCCTCTAAAAGACACTGCATGTGTACTCATGTAAAGAATGCTCCTGCAAAGGGTTGGCACAACTCTTCATTGATTAAAGAAGGTATTGAGAGATTAGCGTAAAAGAGAACCATAGCAGAGAATTATCTGTAAATAAAAACTCATTTAGTTCTGTGCTTAAACTGAGAAAGTGTTCATCCACCTTGGAAAACCATCTCTGTACTCTTTTTATTGCGCTCCTCTTTTAACACCACAAACTTCTTTCTTTGTATTACAATCAGAATTCTAATGTCTTTGCATCTTGTCATCTGGCCTCTGGAGTTGAGAGGGATATAAACTGTGTATCGCTGGTAAATGTCACAGGTGCTGACGAGATGTCAGCAGACCACAGCTGAGAGCTCTGGAATTCAAATCAAGAGAGACTGATCCTTATCTCAAATGATGTGCTGTGAGATTCCTCACCCCTTCCCAACCTCGCTTGGACTCCAGTACTTGAGGCTGAGGCTACCGCAGGATTTTCCTCTGCTGTAAAGGCTGCAAACTCCTGGAAATTCAGCCCAGTCAGGACGAGGGTCTCTTATTTTAAGTAAAAAGAAAACCAGGAGGGCACTTTCTTACGAACTTCGATTTCTATGAGTCAATATTTCCGAGTGTTGTTCCATCTACTGCACATTTAACCTGAGTCCAAAAGCACTGATGTGCTGTCCTGGGTTAAAAGGAGGTAGGAAGCTGCTTCACAGAAAGAATAAGTGCTATTTTAGGATTAAACCACTTGAATACCTCAGCTTACTACACAGGTTACAGTAAGATGCTCAACTAATGAATCATCATCGAGCAGTTGCGTTTGCGTAACGGAGGGAAGATGAGGCACCGCACAGTAAAGGCAGCCTCTAATTTATGAACAGGAGACCAGATTCATTCTTTTACAACATTTTTTTTTCCATTTATGTTTTTATATGTCAATGTAAAAATGTTTCCATGGAGACTGTAAAGGTTTTTATTAAAAGGTCGATAATATACCTCCTACATAATAATTTAAGCAACTTGAGTGAAACCTTATGATCTTGTTTTTCGACATGTTCCAGTTGGCGTTTTTCCTCCATTGTAACCTCTGCCAGAAAAATGCAGCGAAACTGTAGAACCTGAGAATATGGCATTGTAGCAGTACATATATATAGATATAAAAATATTAATGTTTGGAGGTAAAAAATACATTAGCACGATAAAAGCAAGTTGGCTTGGTGCTGTGGTTACGTAATGCTTGGTGTTAACATGTAGCATGTACTGCATATGCTACACCAGCATATTTTGTGATATATAATCCAGTGTTTATCTATATTCAAATTAGAATCTATATTTTTACTCTGTTCCCTGGAGACGTATTATTTGAACAATCTCAGTCGCAAAAAATAAACATAAAGCTAAAATAACTCTCAAGTATTTTTCCCAGTCCTGATTACACTGCACTCTCTGCTGTCTTAATATATCTTTAATTATTATAACTGATCTGAACACAAAAGGGCCAGATTCTCAGCTGCAGAGAGCTGGCTTAGCTCCACGGAAATTTCCAGTGGAAGTGTATTAACTTTCATCAGGAGCAAATCAGACCCAGCTTCATATTCTCTCCTGTCCGATATGGTTTGGTCCTTTGCATTTTTCTGGTCCATGCTCAATCGTGTGAGCCTGAATAAACCCCCGACCCCTGCTCCGGCAGGATTCGCTCTCTTCACTTTTTCTCTGATGTCTCCTGCTACCCGGGTCTCAAGTGAGAAGGCAGCAAAAGCCACAGATCCTGGTTTTGCATCATTGCTTCCTTTGCTTTACAGACAGAATTGTAATGCAAGGCGAGCTAGCTGAAGGCTGTTGGCTGCAGCCGAAGGGTGTGCTGAGTTGATGTACTCGGCTGATACTACCGCTCCTCCAAGAGTTTACTTGCCTTGAGCAGTAGCTGAGGACATCGTAACTCGAGCAGGATCCGCAGCCGGCGTGAACACGTGCGGCACCCCGCTGTCAATAACATTTCCCTAAACTTCATCTAGTGCCATTCTGAGAATAAAAACCACCACTTCACCTTCCTGAAAGGCAACTCTGCCAGCGTAGGAAACTTTCCAGCATTTGCATAACCTTAATCTTCTAGTGAACATTTGCAGATTCTACACTATTGCTTTCAGCAGCCAAGTAGCTAACACAAGTGCTTTTAACTATGTGCTTTGTGATTAACCAGTAGTATCTGGGAATAATAATTGGTCATGGCCATCCATCCTGCGGGGTTGATTAACTGGGAATAAGCTGCACATTTTTTCTTTCTTTTTACTTTTTTTTCTTTTTTTTTTTTAAACTATAAAGCTTTTCTGTGGTAATTCCACCATTCATTAAGATGGAGAAATTGGCTTCAAACCAAGTACTTCTGCCAAAGCCATTATTTCCATCATCACACTCTGCATCAGTCTGCAGTGCAGCCTTGTGGGAAGACAATGTTCTGTCCCCTTGTGGTTCTTAAGTTATGGGTAAGGAGCTTACATATATTAAAAGGAGGGTCTTCACTTAGTCTCTTAATCTTTATGAGCACTAATAATAGTCAACTCCATTTCCAAAATTTAGAAACACTTGCTTTCAACATAGAAGGGTTGCACATGTTAGAAGATAAGGCTCAGTTCAATGAGATTAGAAGCTACATGGTTTTTTCAAATGCCTACAGATTTTATTTTGCTAAAAAAGGGCCTCTGTATCTTTAATGCATACACTTTTCCTCCTATAGTTACATTCTGTATCTTTAAGAGGATAATTGCTGAATTGAAATTTGAGAGTGTTATCTTAATAACCAATTACTCAAATAACTTTGAAATTGGCTTAAATTGGCTCGTCATGCTACATTTACCTGAATCTTTTTATGGGAAAGTTAGGAACAAAAAAAAAAAAAAGAAAAAAAAGAAAAAAAAAACCCTTGGCAGCCTGATTTGTTTAGCGTTGCTGGAGGTTCCTGTTTGCAGCGGGGAGAGTGGCCCAGCATAACCCCGGCATGGACCCCCTGCCTGGCCACCTCCGGTAAGGCGGAGGAATGCGGTGGGAGGCCGGGGCTGCCGGACCCCGCTGCCCCCAGGGCCTGCCCAAACACTGCCTGCTGGCTTCAACCCCTGCCTGCAGCACGGAGGGGTTCGGGGATGGGAGGGTGGTTGCTAGCTGGAGAAATCTGCCGCCTCTTTGCAATGCGTTTGCAACTAGCAAGCCAATAATATGCAGAGGGGGAAATGGAGATATTTTACAACTCAGCTTATAATGCTTATTGAAACCAGTGAAAATCAAGATAATCTTCTTTAAAGATTTCGTATGTTTAATAATACAGTTGGCACAGGTGTAGCTAGCTGTATGGTTCTGTAGTGGGACGGCAGATGTTACTCTGCATTACACACATGTTCCTTCATCGTTTCCTGATATAAAATAGATGACAGACTGATAAAACTTCAGTAAACCTGAATGCCTTTGGTTAGTGCTCTTCAGACAATTGCATTTCACAAACATTTTATAGTAGGTTTGAAGAGAAGCTATTTACTCTGTGAGCAGGATCTCCAGGTGACATTGACTTTCCAAACTGGCCCGTATGTCTCATCGTTCAAAACTCAGCATCCACCAATTCAGATTCATCTTTTTATTCTGGAACACCTGTGTGGTTTACTCTGCACTTGGAAGCACTGGGTAGAAGATCGTATTGCTTAATATCCAACATAACGGGCATTGCTGATCGTTAATGGATCGTGTTCTCCATGGCCTGGCTGCCATGAGGTGGAGCGATGTCTGGAATGTGATGGATCTACCGACAAAGCAAAAAATCATTCTGAATCCTCTTTTGTTTCGCTGCCCTACCAAATTTCAGACAAAGAAGGTCCTCACAGAGGATCTGTGAGAGAATGAAAATTCACAAAAGCGAGTCTGATTTAGGAGGAGTCAGAATTAAAAATAAAGTTCTACATGTTGAGCTCACTCATGGGCAAGTGGAGTCTTATTCCAGAAACCAGCAGAGGATAGTTTCTCCGTTTGAAGGGAGCCCACTGGACCTCCTGAACGCCTGGTACCTTTTGTCCTGTGTGCTGCCCACATACAGGGCTATGAAACAGCACAGACTCTGAGGTTTTGGCATTCTCCTTGATTTTTTAATTTTTTTTTTTATGATAGAGTCTTCCAGTTTAGAATATTTTTCTTCTCCTATTAAATGTTATTCCATTAAATTGAGCACTATTTTTTCCTATTAGATTATTCTGACTATTTGACCTTTGGATAATACTAAAGTGCAACAACATTTCCCTGCACTATTAGTTTCACTGAGCGTCTCAAAATGGAGGTAGTTCAAAATCAGTGTGAAGTTTGAGTTCTCAGGATAATAAGGCCTCATTTTTCTGAATGCTGTAAGTGATAGGGAGGAATAGGGAGCACCTCTAACTAACCCTAATCCAGCTCTTAGTTATTTCAAATGTATTTGTCCCCCAACTAAACAAGTAGTTTAAGGCAATTCCTAGTCCAGTCTTCCCAGTAGAATATCCAGTTTATCTTTCAGTGCCTCAGAATACCCAGGGTTACAACTAGATCTTTAATTGTTCTTTTTCCAAATTGTAATCTATTCTTACCAACAAACCCAAACTCTGTCAGGTTAGGGAAAATGCCCCAGACAAGAGTTTGATGATCCAAACAGTATTGTTTTTCTTTGACTCTCAACCTGTGTGAGTATAACAACAGAAATATGTCTCCTAACCTTTTTGTTTTCCCCAATCTCTTTTTCTAATCCTTTCCTTCAGAACTTCCATAATTATCACCAAATTAAATAAACTTTTCAAACTCATTCCAATGCCAGTTTATAATTCATTTTTCTATTACAGACATATACAGTAATAATATGAGCTCTGCCTCACTTCTTTTTCAAAGCTTAATCCCAACTTTAATATTAGACTCAATCTGAGACAAATCAAGTCTTTATGTCCCACAAATAATGACTCAGCTTCAGCTGATTCTCATGCTCCTTCAACTCTCTAGGTTCAAGATGATAAATTATTAAATTCACCTTTTTGTTCCAGACCCTACCCATAATTTTAATCTTAGCTTTGGTCATTTCAAATACATCTGCTTCAAAAGTAAATATTTTCACATTGACAAAATGTAAATACATATCTTGCCATTGCAAACGTAAAGAAGACATAGCAATAAGGTCAACTAAATAAAATGTCCCAAAGTCCAGCCACAAACCAAGTCAGCCAGCTTCCCACCCTTTTGAACCCTAACTCCAGCCTTATCATCAGAAGAATACACACTGAATTTTCTCTCAAAATTAAGCATAAGACATTCATATTTGGTGCTGGTGGTCCTTAGCGAACTTCTGTACATTTACAAGATTCAACAAGAAAATGGGGTGTCTAACCTATGGCCATCCCAAATCCTCACCATTCCTTTTCCTGGTTCTTCTGGCCCCACCTTCACCTTCTGCAGACATCTGAGACTCTGCTGGTCCCTTGGCCACTCTTCACTCTTGCTGTTGTGTTTGCCTCTGTTGATTTCTCAGAAGACACTGGAAAAGAGGGCAGGTTTTTGAGAGGGAGGTATTTTTGGCTTTGCAAAGCACATTTCTCTAATGATTTTCTGAAGCACTAAATGGCTTAGGGTTTGAGAAAGAATGCATTTTTTCTGAATACTTTTTTTTTTTTTAATAGAAAGCAGACTCTATATGGTACCTATAATTGAAGAGGAGAAACCTGAGATTTCTGCAGGCATTTAAGGACATATGTATAGGATTTAGGTGAGTATAGATTCAAGTGCATAAATGATAAATGAAATACCAGCCACAGAGTATTATTTATTTCTGTCCGTAGAGGAATAACTATGTTTTGTTCTACTCTGACTCTTGTTTGAGACCCTGATCCTGTAGCTACACCTGTGTCAGGTCTTAGAGAGATATGAAGCTGCAGTGATGTGGCTGTTGGAGGAAAAGGCTCCTCTTGTAGCTCCTGTCCTAGATTGGACATGCTCTGTCAAATCCCATTCTAGAGTAGGAGCACTCTCAACTTCAGACAAATAGCACATCCATAGCAGTTCGTCAGGTCTCATCGCCTGTAACACGAGGAGCTAAATTCCTGCTGGAAACACTGAATTTAATAATGGCATACAGAACAACCCATGTGTTTTTAGAAATTCACATATAACCAGGAACATACATAATGCAAGCTCAAATCATGAATGCTTCCAAGGAAATTCATCAGCCACTGGCTACATGGATACCTTCCAACACTCTGGGGAGAAACACTCATGCAAGCCAGGTGGACACGGGTCAGACACCAACTGTCTGCCCACACTTTGTGCAGTTGCATCTTTTTGTCCAGTCTGTTTGACAACGATGACAGAAAAGACTATTTCATCATCAACCAAGATCTTCTTAGGCTTCTGAGTACCTACCTCAGCTGGCCTTGCTGAGCCCTCAAAGTCTTCCTCGGCTGCTCAGTGAAAAAGCGGAATTGCTGCAGCAGCCCGTGTGCACCTTTGACTTGTAATACAGATTAAAAAAAATCCCAAGCCTTGATCAAAACCGCAGCATAAAATACTATCCATTAATCCCCCTTGCACAGCAAAAATTTTTGTTGGAAAATTATGCAGAAGACTGCGCCCATCCTAACCTGCCCCGGGGACCGCCAGCCAGGACAGGTGCCTCCAGACCTGTTTCTCTGTGAGATGGGTGCCTCCTCCAGCCAAGGCCCCGAGGACACAATTAAGGTGCAGTTTCAGTTAAATAAAATTGATAAATTCTCTTGTCCACATAAAAGAAGTCCATACCCCATTTAGCAGTGCAATTTGCCTACCTACCGTCACTAACATGAATCTTCTTTATTAACTGACTAATCTTCCTTCCTTCCCTCTTTTTCCTTCAGTCATACTTTCTTTAACTCTCCTTATATTAAGCATAAAGTCCAAACCACAAAACCCCCACTTCATTCTTTCTCCTCTCCCTGACTGTAAAAACAACGGTCATTCATGAGAGCCAGGGCATTTTTCAGTGAGGTTATTTTTTTCCTTACTCAACCATCCACTGGATGCTTCTGCTGCCAGGTGTGGGGCTGGTCCTCCATACCACGAGAAAGATTTGCTCTTGCAATATTTCCGATCCAATTAGAAGCAGGAAATACTGGAAATCTTACCAAAAAATGTTGTTCTTTGAAGATTTTTCCATTCCAGGTTTCCAGACCCAAGGGACTCTGCGGGTTGAGGCTGGATAACCATCTGAACCGCTGGGCTCTCATTCAAGCTCCAGCCACCTCTGTGCTCATCGTCGCTTGGCCACCTCCACCCAGCTGCCTGCACCGTTGCCACCTGCCTTCCACTGCCTCTGTGGGTGCAAATTAGACTACCTGTGTAAAGAGAAGTAAAGGGTTAAAAGAAACCTTATAAGCCTGCCTGGAAGAAGTACAAGGCATACAAGTCTTATGTAAATGTGCAATAAAAATGAGGAAAGGAAAAAAAAATAATAACTTGAAGATGAGGGTGCTGTTTTTATTCCCAGTGTGGGCTAATAATTAGGGTGAGAATGTCATGCAATGAATTTAAAGCATCTCGTATTTGCTGTAGCCTTTGTTACTGTTTTTACCTCCTATTGGATTAACTTCCTTTCTAACCAATACAATATTTTTCAGCAATAAAGCATTCACTCAATATTCCTTTTCATAAAACCCTCCATGGCTGTAAGAAAACATAATTGGATGTGCACTATACAGCTTGAGCTTCATAAACATTAAGTCCAACAACATGTTATAAATAATAGTGATACAGAAGATTAGCTCTATTAACCTCCTAACTGAGCTGGAAGCATTAGCCTCTTCCAGGAGAACTACTGCTCTACAATGCCTAGTGCAAAACTATTAGTGTCTGCCTTTAATTTCCACCGTCGCTGCCATTCCCACATCTGCCTTACAGACCTTCCATGCTTCTGGTCCCTGCTAGGTCAAAATGCACAGTGGCAGATTGGCATATTGAGCTATTAATACGTTGCTATATGCGTTACAGATGTTGCATAAATGAACGGCGCTCTATCACTGTTCCTTGACACGGGGGCCCCGGGGGTGGGAGGCTGAGACCCAGATCTGTCTACAACCTGCCTACTCTGGCAAAAAAACAAGAGAAAGGGAAAAAAAAAAAAGAAAAGGAGAGTTGCCCCTTATTGCAGAATCACATTCCAGCTTGCAGAGTCAATTTTTCAGATGTTCTTGCTTTCCTGTTCCTTGTTCCTTCACTCAGACCTCATCTGGCCTCGGTGAAAAATGATGTGACGCAGTTTTTTATTCTGCACTTGACACCCTTATGGAAGGCAACGTGGCTCATTGATTCCAAACTCCTCAAAGGTCAAGGCACTAGGAACAAAGATTTTTTGGAAGCAACCCAGGAAAAACTTTAAACTTGGACCCTGTATACCCAGAAAAACAGAACTGTTAATTGTTACCCCTTCTGTCGCTATTAAGCCTTGTATGAACACTGAACATATGTTCCGTGATCATGTACTTTTATATTAAAATGTTATTGAGTCACCAGGTGAAACGTGTATTAAGTGCACAGCTGAAAATAGACAGTAGGTTTAAATTTTGACAGCAAACAGCTGTAGGATTTCTAAAACTTAATTCAAATAATGTAATCAATAGGTTATGCTACAGTTTCAAGTTTCCCCAAACAAATTTATATGAAAAAGGATATTAATTTATTTGAGATTAGTTCAGCTGAAAAATAGATTTTTCTCTGTCACCTCTAAAACACAGATAAAAAAAAGAATTTGAGATGTTTTAAGAAGTACAAAACACATTTTTTGGTTTAGCACACCACAAAATTATGTGCTCCTTTTCCCCCCCTCTCTCTCTTTCTCCAGTGCAGATTAGTAATGATTACTCACTCCACTGTTTACTCATTCTGCAGCTGTACAGGTTTTGAAATGCTAATATGTGAATTATGTTCTCATTTTATCATAAAATTAGAGAATGGTTCCTATCCAAACAAAATAGAGCGTAAGGAGAGAACCTGAGTTCTTTCAGATACACGTAAAACGTGCCACATGGCGATGTAACCTACCGTGGAACCAAGCCATGAAAAGTAAACATGAACGTTTGCGTTTAAGCCATCAGCTTGGTCCTTCCAGCTGAAGCTTCGCGGGAGGCTGGGTTCAGCTGCACCCGCTTCTTGCTGCCATCGAGGCTGTCGTCCACCCATGGTGGAGTCACCATCTCTGGAGGTGTTTAAGAAAAGCCTGGACATGGCACTTAGTGCCCTGGTCTAGTTGACTTGGGGGTGTCAGGGCAATGGTTGGACTCGATGAGCCCAGAGGGCTCTTCCAACCTGATTGATTCTGTGATTCTGTGTGATTCTGTATTTAGAGTCATTCGTAGGGCAAATACCCACCTTTTTGTGGCCACCAGGCTGCAGATGCCGTCCCAGCCCTCATGCAGGGTGGAGAGCAGGTTTTAGGGTCCCTCTTTACCTCTTCTTTACCTGGGTAATCTATTAGTCTACACAGCTAGTGGCATTAAGTAGATGGACACATCATTTTGTGTCTCTTTAATTAAATGAATTTTCCAGGGTAACCATGCTTGTTCCCCTTCTCTCCTCAACTTCTCATTATTTCATAGCGAGGTCTTTAACAGTGCAGACCTGTGCCATAAGGAAAAATAGTCTCCCTAAAGAGACAGGAATCTGGAATCCTGAAGTCATATTGAAACCTGTTTACATTCATTCTTTCCTTTCATTATGTAGAATTGCTCTAGATTTAACTGAACCCAACCAAAAGATTGTACTGACATTTTAAAAGGAAAATTATGAAAATCTCCAGGATTTTGTTTTAAGAAAGGGTCTTTTATATGGTTTGGTTTTGACCCAGTCTCGAGCAGGTCTTCTGTTTGTTGGTATAGGTTATATTAACATTTTAATGATTTTCTATGTATTTATAGAAAGCTTTTTCGTAGTGAACGCAGGAAATGGTCTCACAAGATTTAGAATTTAAATCAGCGTGTTTAGTTACTAAAAAGTCTTCCCAAATTGTCTTCAATTTTATGGATCCTGTTGAATATATATAGAAAAATACGTATTTCTGTGTGCAAAATGAATAACACCGACTGTTAACCCAAAGGGTTTTCTTTGCGTGCAGAAGTGTATTACTCTGAGCTGTTTCCTGTTCTTGGGGAACGGGCACGTTTGCCTTTTTTTTATGTTTTGTTCACAGTCAGAGATAAAAATTGTCTTTAGCTAAGCGAAGAGTTAAACTTATAGTCAACATGATTGTAAAAACAAATAAACCTGTTGATATTTTCAGCTGCCCTTTGGCTTTTTTCAGGCACATAATAAACCCCTACACTGTCTATAAATCTGCCTAAATTCTCTGTTCTTATTTATCTGTTTATTAATTTATTGTGTTCTAGCACTGCTGGTGCCCTGTCAGTGTTCACACGCAGAGGAGTGGCTGAAGTCCTTGAAGATCTGATGCTCACCAAGGGAACCTCCTGGCTGGCGTGGGTGGGGGCTCAGGCCAGGGGGACCAGCCCCCAAGTCTGGGGCTTCCTCAAGAGACTGCCTGACATTACCATCATTTAACTATCAATCATGTAACAATTTTTAATTTCTTCAGTTCTGTTGTTCCTTCAAGATGTAACTTCTTCTTATTTTTCCCTTAAAACCAAAATCTATTACTGAATTGTAGAGAACACTCTTTTTCGGCGTTCTTTGTGATCTAGCTCCACCTATTTCCCTGGTGCAACGTTAGCAGGAGGTTGATCACCCTGGCTTGGTTTTCTCAGGATAATTTTAAAGCTCCTGTGGAGAAGGAGAGGTGAAAGCCCATAATTAGCATCTTCACTTCTCACACAAAAGACTTCGTATTTCATCAAGTTGAACTGATTATTCTTTAAAAGGGCAACACTTAAACTCATGTAGAACAGACCTTCCTGTCCTGGGAAATTTCTTCCTAGGTGACAGGTAAATCAGATATAGAAAACTATGCTTATTATTTATCATCTGGTAGGTCCTCCTTGCCAGACTACCTTTAATCTGCAAACCCGACCAGCACAGGGAATGCACTGTTTTCCCCCCTCTCTGTGTTTTGAATGGCGATTTGTTGACTTTCTTTGATATCTACAGTCATGTAGAAGGCGGCTGGGGGGAGGCAGAAAGGCAGTGTTACCTCGGGGCTTTGTGCTCACAGAGGCAGGAGTACATGGTATGGGAATGGGCTGCCCAGGGAGGTGGTGGAGTCACCATCTCTGGAGGTGTTTAAGAAAAGACTGGATATGGCACTCAGTGCCATGGTCTAGTTGACATGGTGGTGTCAGGGCAATGGTTGGACTCGATGATCCCAGAGGGCTCTTCCAACCTGACTGATTCTGTATATAGGACAAAATTGCCTGCACTCCTAAAAGGAAAATGTATTAAAGAGAATTGCACCCCTTGCATATTGCCAGTGTTGTGCTGCATGGAGAAAAACTCCATCCCTACAACTCCCAAAAAAGACAGATCTCTGCCAAATGTCATTTGACGACGCTGTAGGGCTTGGGAATTGGTCTCTCTAATGAGATGCTGAGATTTCTCTCTTTGGAAGTGCAGCCTTCAGCCTATGGAAATTAATGGGAGGTGAACATGTATATGCAGGTAAAATCCGCCAAAAATACTACCAGGTGGGCAAATCCAGCAAACTGCACGGAAAGTTGTTCTCAGTGCTCCAAAGACTTCTTGCTCAGTGCCGAATGGTTGCAGTTTGAACATCTCTTATTAGTACTGCACTATATTAACTGATAAGTCAAATACAGCATAAAAAATATACTGCCCAATAGCATCCACTGATTTTTTTTAATATATATATGAGTATAGATAACTAAACTGGATTAGTTGAGCAATTTTTATAACGTTATTTGATTGATGCTTCAAAAAGAAAGTGACAGGTCTCTCTAAATTACAATTGCTAAAACTTTAACAATTAAAAATTACCGTTCTAGAAAGCACAGACAAAAATAAAACATTACAACTTTAATGTTGGAGCCTGTTTGTTTTGGTTTTTTTCCCTAATATGTCTCCTGGGATTAGAAAGTGTATGTTTATACTACTGGGAGTCCATGGAATATAGATTCCCATTTCCAGAATGGATAGTCCTGAAAGGCAGCAGGAACTGAGAGCAATTTGGGAGCATCATTTCAGAGGTACCACAGAGCAGACAGCTTTTAATGTTGAAAAAACTTACAAATAGTTATCTGGAAACCAGCAGTATAAAACCAATATGTATATGAGAACGCTGTGCTACCCGGGGCATAATTGTGTTGCAAAGGGGCAAAAGCTGACTTGCAGCAAGGGAAAAAATCCCTCTTGAAATATGAAGCTGCTGAATGAAAGGCATGATCCTAAATTTGGGTGTTTTATCCATACAGAAACTCAACTGCAGAAAGGTTTATACAAGAAAGAGCTTCGGGCTGCATCACTCGACTCAAACCAAAAACACTGGTCTGGAAAGAGGCAATACTGACTACAGCTTTTCTCTCTGACCTGCAGCAGTGGCTCTGAACAACGTCTTGATGAGAATTTGGGTTTCTCACGCAGTTTTGCATATCAGGGTTAGCTACTTAGAACCCCATTTCGAACTTAAAATGGAGAGAGTGATTTTCTGATTAAGTCCATGGGGATATTTCTCAAACTAGTTAAACGAAAAGGAAATAAATTTGGAGAAAATGAATTTGTGAAAGAGGTTTCCTTACCTTTTTTTTTTTTTTTTACCCAATTTGTTTTATAATTTTCTTTGTCTTCCGTGGTCCTTCTGCAAACAAGCATCCAGTCCCGTGTGCTGTGAAGGGAGCACTACCTGAAGGGAGGTTGTAGCGCAGTGGAAGTCGGCCTCTTCTCCCAGGCAACCAGCGATAGGACAAGAGGACACAGCCTCAAGCTTCACCAGGGGAGGGTCAGGTTGGACATTAGGAAGCATTTCTTCTCAGCAAGGGTCATTAGCCATGGGAAGGGGCTGCCCAGGGAGGTGGTGGAGTCACCATCTCTGGAGGGGTTTAAGAAAAGCCTGGACATGGCACTTAGTGCCATGGTCTAGTTGAGATGGTGGTGTCAGGGCAATGGTTGGACTCGATGATCCCAGAGTGCTCTTCCAACCTGATTGATTCTGTGGTTCTGTGTCCCACAACTGGATGCTGGCTCACATGGGGCACCGCCAGATGTGCAGGACAGCTGCACCAGTGGAGATGAGATGTGTCGGCGGGCTGCAAGCACCTCACCACCCTTCTCTTGTTGCTACAATATTGGAAGTGTCTACAGATGAACCCACTTCCTCGCAGCTCCTGTAACAGCAACTACTGACTGGGTGAGGAGATTAAAGCAGGAGAAAAAAAAGGAATAAAAAAGGCAGACCTGGGAATACATTCCATTAAGCATTCTATTGTACTTGCCCCAAAATGATATTCTTGGGAATTTACTCAACATTTTATTACTCGATGTATTTAAAAATATATAATTCATCCAACTCTTCTTTACACAGTGGTGCTGCTAAACATTTAGCATATTTTATGTGTTCAAATAAACTTGAGAGTGTGGCTTGCAATGCTAAAGAAAAGGTAGCAATTTACTGGCAGAACTAGATTTCACACTTGTAGTCTTTAGACAGAGCCTGACATTGTTCAGTTTACTAATTGTAAACCTAATAACTTTTCCAAAGAGCACAGAAGTCTTATTCCACATCTGTGCTAAGAGTTAAATCAATACATAATATCTTAAGTGGCTGTAAGCAGCAAGGGTCCGGGATCTAAATCTCAGAATTTCCAGTATCTAAACAAAAATGGTTAAAAAGCGTGTAACTACGCAGGGCTCAGGCCAGTGCTGGCGAGTGGAGAGGGAGAGGGGTAAGGATATCGATAGCCAGGTGTCTCCAGGAGCTGCTTCAGGCTTCAGCTCCAGCATCTACAGCCTCTATAGCAACAGTTAGTCATGGGACCTTCCCTCTTCCAATAGAATGTTTGAGGTTAGAAAAGTGTCATCTCCATTTTCTTTTAAAAATTGTTGTCGATGGGTGTGTATTTCAAGATGTTTTTTAAAAAAATCAGAGAAAGGACATCTTCTGCCTCCAGTTGTCATTTGACTGGGTACAAGCTTAGCTGAGCCCACTTCCAATTGGGCTTATCAGTCACTCCATGGTTTTGCCAGAAACATGATAAAATTCTGCCTTTTTTGGGGATTGCTGCTTGCAATGTTTGCTCTGCCTGTGCCTGGGAAAGAGGGACCCTGCGGTCACCCCTGAAAGCCAGGCCTGGGCGTCACACCAGGCGCACTCACATCTTCTGCAGACACAGCCCACAACCCAAGCCGTCTGAGCCAAGCCAGAATAGTTAAACTTGTCGCCATCTCAGAATTAGAAAAGTGAATTTAATCTTGGGCTGTCAGCTCAAATTTTCCCCACAGTTTTATGGAACAGCCTTATTTTCCCATAGGAAAAAAAAAAACCTATGGGCTTCTAGCAAACTTTGGTAAGGAGTTATTTTGTTTGCTTTTGCAAAACTATCAACAAACCAAACTATGTAGGCTTGTCTTTAATTGTGAAACTTTTCCTATCACACATTTTCCAGAGAAGCAAGGCCATCTCATGTGAACTGTGAGGGTTTGCAGGCTTTGTCCTTCGGATGACGTTAAGCTCTCCATAGATGTTTTAAGCTACCTGTTTCTAACTGCCACTGTCGCTGTAAATTGGCATGAGCCTTATGGAAAACCCCCAGACATGAAGGAAACTTTCCACCGACTTGATTTGGTGTTGTCTCCACGCCAGCGACAGGCTGGTTTATCAATGCAAAGGGACAAGAGAGAGCAAGAGGAAAAACCCTCTGGTTGTCCTTCATCACACAGCTCATCCTGGAGCCCGGACTGTGGTTAGACACAGAACAACCAAACAACTGCTAAGGGTTGAGAAAACAAAGCCGTAAACCACACGCATGACTTTTCCCCCTCTTGTATAGACTGGTTGAATGTAAGGATTGCTCCGGCCATGTGGTTGGGTTTTAAGGCAAAATGAGCTATATTGCCAGTGTGACTGTGCGCTGAGGCACGGTAGGACGAGAGCTTGTACCAGCACTGAAAGCACAGCAAAGGGTTTTCCGTGCACGTCAGGCTGCTGGCAAAGCAGGTACTGTGTTAAACAAGAGCAACTGCATGGTAGAGGATGTGCTGGCTGATAACTCAGGCTGTGCTGAGGCTGCTGCAGGATGACAGGCGTTTCCCTGCAAATATTCACGTTAGCTTACTATAAAAGACATTGTTCTCCTAATAGTGCGTGTTATCACTGTGGGAATAGACAGGTAAAGACAAAAATGTGCATTTTTAGGAGTTTAAGGGATTTCCATGTGACAGGTCACTTTTTGACAGAAGCTTTTACAGCCGCCTGAAGGAATTAGTGGGCTTTATTTCATACAGCCCAAGTGAGCAGCTGGGGCAGGAAAATGAAGATGCTTCCTCTGTGGATCTTCCTACAGGTGCTTCTAAAGAGCAGAGTAACAAGTATTTGGTGTTACCTGGACAAATCAACCAACTCCTTGTATTAGAAAGACTTGAGGAAGGTGGTTGCCCAGTCCAGCCTCATGGGAACATCTCTGACCAAACTGTGTTTTGGAGTTTCTGGTATCACCTAACTGTAGAAAACTTCATTTTTAGCACTGCTGACACTATTTTAGCATGTTAAACTATAATCTTGTGCTGTGTAGCTGATACTATACAACCACATTTCCTTTCAGAACGTGCCACTAAGTCACCAAAGGGCTGTCTTTTAATTTAGAGCAAAGTCAGAAATAAAATTATATATGAAAGTACGTGGAAGACAGAGAGCAAAGATACAGAAAGTTCATGTGTTGATGCTGGGAGATGAGCAGCGGCTTGCTGCAGGCAGGTATTAGTTTTCATGAAAGTGCTGGAGAAATCCCCGAGGCTGTCGGGGTGCTCGTACTGGAAAGGAGCTGAAGTTACGGTAGGAGAAAAACTTCTGAAATCAGTTTCACATATCGGCTTCCTCAGGCTGGTGCCCTGCTATCGTTTTGCAAATTGGGTACCGAATATCAGTACCTAAATGCCTTAATTTCTTTCCCAGGGAAGGTAACAGAAGGTAATCAGTATATCTAACTGCACAAACCTTACGCTATCTTTATTAAAACAAGCTACAAAATTACCTATATTATATGCCTGGGAAGATTTTTTGACATATTCAGAGATGAGCAGGTGTTAAAATAATCATCTAGAAAAAAAATAAAGCTCAGAATATCAGAAAGGTCGCTTTCTTTTTAAATTATTGCTTCGAAGCAATATTAGGAAAACTATGGTCCAGAGAGTAACTTTTCAGTGTTGATACTGAAACCTGAGGAAATTTTTCACATTAAAAATAATCACATCTGATAATGAACAAAATTAACCATAAAGAAACCTCCATCCTTTGTACATTTAGCAACGGGCTCATATTTTTCCCTTCGCAGATGTTACAATAAGGGTGTCAACACTTTTATTTCTTTGTCCGTACGTTTAAAATTATGGCTGCTCCATGAATTGCTAACGTGCTCAGAAGAGGTGGGCGCAGCTGCAGTGCACATGAGTTCAAGCTCCTGCCCGGGCCTCATGTTTCACCATGACCTCAGTTTCCTGTGCTGAATGGGAACCAACGCGAGCGAGCACTTGTAAAACTGTTTTTGAAGAGTGAAGTTATGAAGAGGTGCTGCAGTGTCAAACATCTGTTTCATCCATTACTCTCAAATAGCAGCGGTGACTGTACAGTAGGGCAAGAGCCGTCAATAAATTAAAATCCTCTCATGGCCACGCTCTCCTAACTCTCTTGAGCCGCCTGGCTCTGGTGCCAGTTTGAACCATGAAATAAAGAGGCTAAATAAGAAAATGGAAATTTTGCTTATTCTGAGATAGCTCCTTGCTCCATTGCTAATTAGGGATTTCTTACGCGGTTGCAGGGTTGCTTTCAGGGTAAACAACTTGTGGCTTCATCGGCCAATTAATATTTGTAAACGCTCACGGCTGAAACTGGGTTTTCAACCTATCTTAAAAAATAATTTTGCTTTTAGTGTCATTTTTTGGTTAAAGTAACAGCAGGAGAAAATAAGTAACGTGTCCTTTTTAGAAAGCTATGCAGTTTACAGATGTCTAAGTACTGAAATTCTATATTTATGATTTCTGGAACTCAATACAGTTAATTGCATTAAGATATGTCCTGTAACTGCACCACATATCTCTTGTCAAAATTGGCGTGTACATTAATTACCTAAGGAAAAATACACGCTAGTTTAATAGGACAGTTGTGCCTTGTGATAAAATATAAATTGCATTCCAGACAAGATACATTATGCAAAACAAACAAAATCTTAAAAACAGAGATCTATTTATAGCCGGGAAGGGGGTGGGGATCTGGGAACTAAAATATCAAACCAGGCAGTCTGAGAAAATGTTCAGAGGCTGCGAAGTTGTTCACCTCGGGGTTACTGGTTCAAATATTGCTGGGATTAGTCATGTTCACCAGAAGCCGTTACCACCTAATGGCTCTGCAGCAGTCGGCATGAAACGGGCTGCTGGACTGTGGTGGGGGCGCTTGCAATGGGTGGGTGTCCAAAACACAGCCCAACAGCCACCGGCAACCGCATCAGCTCTGCTGGAGACCATGTGAGCACGTGGTCCTTCCCATCCCAACAACCCTCCGTGGTTACTCCAGTCCCTGTTCAGGCAACACGAATCCATTTGAGCAAAACCCTTGGTCCAGCCTGCTCAGCTGCTGGTATTATCATATGAGAGCTGGTTTGGTTCCTCCATCATTCTTTCAGCTATATATATTGTAAAAGTGAGAAATGTAGATGTGGAGCATCATATCAAAACAGGAACCAATGGTTTAAGAAAAAAAATGGGGAGTCTGTTGGTCCCTGTTGGGCCTGGAATGGTTTTGGTAAGGAAAAATGAAGCTTTTGAGCTTTGTTAAAGACACCAGGATAAATGACCAGCATGTTCAGATGAGCCAAATCGAATACTTTCCAAGCTACTTTTACCTCCCAGATGTGTTCTATCGTTCATATCCCCCATCCTAATTACCTCAGGCTTAGCGCCATGCTAATATGGCCATGCTGCCCTTGGACCCTGTGCATCTCCATCACCTTTCCCTTCAGCAGTGCTCTCCACAGGTAGAGGAACTTGCAGGACTTAATCACAAAATTGGCATCAAAATACCAATTCCCATGTGAGTTTACAAAGGATCCTTAACCCCTAGGAGAGACCTGGCCTCCTGTCTGACCACAAAATGCTCTGCACCATCTTAAACAATTCAGCTTCCTGACCCAACATGATGCTGGAAGAAAGAGGGCTGTTGCAAGGGCATCTGTTTCCCAGCTAGTGGCCAGAATACTCTACAAGGTCACCCATAAGCTTCATAATGAGGCATCACGATCGTATGTCTGCATAGCCAGGGAAAAAAAACTTAAATTAAAGGAGATTTTGGTTTTACTGGACTATATCTCACATAATACAACATAATCTATTCAGAGTCAGCATACATCTTCAGGGATCTCCTTCGGCTGGAAAAGTTGCCTCTAGAAAAAAAAGTTAGAGATGTTTTTGTGGCTGCAGTTTACAACATAAACAAAAAGAATCATCTTGTGAAAAAATGTTTGGCTAGCAAGTGCGAAAAATATCGTATACTCCCTGCACAGCTGTGGGAGTCATCTGGTTCAGGCAGAGCAGGGCACTAACTTAAACTTAAGAAAAAGAAAAGTAACTGAAAAATCAAGCAGCCTTTCTCCTAGTTTGCTGCTGAAGATGGCCTGCAGAGCAAACAGTTCAGTCACTGAACTTTTCCATACACTCATTCTTTTACAATAGATAAAGATTTAAGACTTATGAGTTGGAAACTGCACCATGACAGACAGAGATAACAAAAATGCTCAATTTTTCAAAATTTTTTAGGGATTTACACACCTTCTGGTGCAAACTGGAGTCATTCCGCTGATTGACTGGTTTGACTAGGAATCCTGTAAAAGAACAAGTAGAAGACAAACATAAAGCAAAACAAAGCTAGAAATTCTTGGCACTTGGGGATTTGTGTTGGCCAAATGACGAGACTGAATCCCAGAATCTCTGTTTGGAAAGGATATGAAGTCATTGTTCAAATGTGCACATAAACTGGATCTAGAGGGAGAAGATTAAAAAAATTTACAGAGTTCAATCTCATAAAGCTATCAATTATATGGGACTGTTTGTGTCCATTTCTGTGAATTTTTCTGTAGAACAAATGTTTTCCTTTACTTCTGGGTAGACCATGGAGCTGGCATAAAAACTGGTATGCTACTATAAACAAGAGGCTAAAGATCTGCTTAGCAAACACATTGTGGTTTCATTCACAGAGCAGTTATCGCAGGAGAAATGGGGTTGGCTGCTGTGAAATAGGTGCGTGGATCAAGAGTTTGTGAAACCATCTGCTATTTTGCAGATGAATCCTTTCACTGTTCTTTGAAAGCAATATTTTGAGTGTTAGGAAAGTGGATTTTCTTCTTCTGGGACCATACAGCATCTCTGCTTTTATGGTATTTGATTTCAGTTAGAGGTCTTAAAGCTAGATGAGAGAAGTGCAGGCTGAAGAGTGCTCTGGGTGAAGCGTCTTGCTGCTCTTTGGACATGGTTTGTGTGTCACGTTTCCTGCTTAGACTGAAAAAACTTAAGCAAACACCAAAATGTAAAGATTTTGCTGATTGTCCAATATTCTGTACAGTCACCAAAATATAAATAAAGCGAAAGTCAAACGATGTGGCTATGGAAATGTTGTATTCCTTCTCCAGCATTTGTCAAGGTTCAACACGGTGAGATGCTTACCAGATAGCGCGTGACATTTCTTGTGCTGTGGGAGAGGAGCTGGTGAGTGGCAGAGTGCCATTAATTGTAGTTTATATCATCCAAAATCACAGTGATGTGTAGGATGTGATACAGCCTACATCTCTCCTTCACCTCTACTTTCTGAGTGATCTAGTTTAATTTTCTAGAAAGTGGGGTATTAAGGGATGCTGCTCTCAGGGCTTTGTGCTCACTGCAGGTCCGTGGTTGTTTGCTTGGCCTTTTGTGCTGATGCAACATCTCTGAACTTGCCTGGCCTCAAACTCTCCTTCCTGCTAGGTAAAATAAAAAAATAAAATACAAGTTTCAAAGTGGATCATGGTGGTGTTCTTAATGCCACATTTCACTCCAACACCAGCAGCACTGTTGAACATCGTTAAAGCAAATTTACAATTGCCTGCTCCCTTAAAGCATTAAATCCAGTGATTCCTTCTGGCTCGTTTCTCATGGTAAGCTTTATGAATGTGTTCAGAAATTTCAAATAGTAAAACAGTCTAATAAAAGAAGTTTGTGTACATGGAGAAGTCTGTTTGCCTGAATTTACTGATGAATCACCCTGTTCCCTAAAGCTTACCCCTGCACCAAATTGATTACTAGGTAGCTGAATTTGGGGGATAAGGTGGAGGTTAATGCTGATGGATAGCCAATGTTCTTTCCAATCTGGTGTGTTTCTAATACAAAATATTAAATTACATTGGAATATTGTTTTCATGATCTGTAAGATGTAGTCATAGGCAAATCTCAAAAGGTAGAGTGGTTTTGTTGCCTGAACTATGCTCCTTCAAAAAAACAAAAGGAAATCAGACGCTTGTCAAAAGTCTATCTAACTTCTTCACTGTGCCAAATTGGGTTGGAAACTCATGAGAACGTCTCTCCTGTGAGACTTCTGGTGCTTCCTGCTTCAGCTTGTGTTGTAAATGTCACAAGCACTTACACAGCTTTTCATGTGGTATTTCAACACCCCTGCTACCACGCTCGGCCAGGATTCAGCGGCAGAGAGATGCTCAAAAGAACAAACTACTGAAGAGGATGGAAAGGAACAGAGGGGTTCCTTGTACAGGTTGTTTTATTTATTGTTTGGGAGAGAAAAGGACCCGTGCAGCCAGATGAACGGCCAGCGAAATGAAAGGTTAGCAATTTGTCAGGTTAAACAAACCTCTCAGAGTTTCCCATTCATTATTTGAAGTCTTGTCAAGCTATGGAAAAGCATTTTAATTAACAACTCAGAGATTTTAAAATAAAAATCAATAAGGCGCACATATTTCTTTAAGCGATGTCCAGAGTTTTCCTCCAAAGTTACAGTTTGACAGATTTCCATTAAGTTTATTGGCTTGAGATGATGTGATTGTGTTTTAATATGAAGAATTAATAAAAGATATATGAACTTATGTTTATATAACCCAGTACAAAAGGGCCGGAGCATTTCCCACTAATTTTCTTCACAGTTTAGATTTAAATGAGTTTGATTCTTCAAGGAAAAGCATCGTGACACAAAGACATAACCCTCACACCCTTTGCCTCCCACCACCTGCATCCACCAAAAAAAAAAACCGAGAAAGAAAAGGAAAAAGCAAAACTTAGACGATCTTAATTTATATTGGCTTCATTATTCTCTAGATAAAAGGCTACTCAACATAAATGAGGACTCTGAGTTCAAACTTTTAAAGAATTCACATATTTACATCAATTTTTAAAAGGTTTTATAACTAATGAACTCAGATTTCTTTTGGCATGGCATAAAATCCATTTGTACAGTTTTTAATTAAGAATGCAGCCTACGCAATTAAAATTAAGGGTAGAGACTTCATCAGATGTCCTGTGAGAACCCCAGTCGAAAAAATTATGTTAATGCTGTATGTCCTAAAAGCACTCTCTGAATGTTGGAAACACTTTATGAGGAATTATTTCTACTATACAATAAGGATTTATTTAAAGTTGAAAATTACGAGCTTTTAATTTTGGAGTGTTAGGACTTTATTTATCACTAATCACTTTGGCATTTGCTACGTGTTTTCAAATCAGATAGGATCATTTAAAATTGTCTGTATTTTTCTAAAACTATGTATAAGTGTATAAATGTATATGTATAGAGAGAGAGTGAGACATGCACACAATCTATAATGCAAATAATGCGCTTGTAGTCAAGGGAATTCCTAATGTGAATTTTAATATTTAAAGCAACAAGAACCATTATCGGGAATATTAAGACACTTCTTTGTTGAAATGATTAAAATTACATCTGAATTAATGAATGAAATGCACGCATAAAAATATAAATAACTAATTTCGAAGGCTTCTGTAACTTGTACAGGAAAATGGAGTTTAATGTAACTGAAAGGTGCTAAATGATTTCCCTAGAAAACAGTTTTCTCTTTAGGAAGCGATGTAGCATGATCAATAATGAGATGGGTTGTCCCATCTCCAAAACTCTCCAGTTCAGCTTGGAAACAACTCCTTTAGTGATGACTGTAATGGGGTTTTTCAGTGTGGGAGATACTCAAGGAGGAATACAGATAGCGAGCCCAAAGCACGTGCAAGTGAGATGATACCGAGACAAAACAAAAAGACGTGATACACTACTATGTAATGCCGGCTGCTTCCTTCACATGGGGTGCAGGGATTTTCTTTCTTCTCTTTTCCTTTTTTTTCTTTTTCCTTTTCAACATGGCTTAATGAAATAAAAATGTTTTATATTTAGAAGAGTGACAAGGGAGCTGAGGCTTAGCTTTGGAAGGCAAGCCAAATTTCATAAGGATTTTAAAGTGTAGAATAAGGAGGTTTGGCTCACAGGAGAAGTCATTTCCAAGCCAAAGACCTGACATGAAGAAATGTGCAAAGAAGCGTGGGGGAGACAGGTTTTGGGGAGGAAAGAGGTCGTGGTGATGGAAGCGAACCAGGCAGGAAGGGGCGCAGGATGCGATGGCCATGATTCATGCTGGTGAGCTGTTGAACACGCAGGGAAGACTCCAGAGGGTGGACAACCACTCACTAAGTGGTGGTCATGTGAAGAGTATTTTATATAAAGAAGTGATTAAGGCTGAAATCCATAGATTTTAGTACTTGAATTCAACAGTTATTTTAACATGGAAATAGGGTAGAATAAGGTGCTTTTCACTCAAGTGAGAGGTTGATGAGTTTTGTAGTCTCAGCTCTGTTACTCGTAGCCAATAAAGCTCATAAAAAAGTGGTTTTACTCTCTAGCAGACATTAGTCAAAAAGGAAAAAAGATGCCCGCAACTGAGTTATAGGTGGCTCTTATCTTTAGAGAGGCTAGTCAACAGCTCCCAGCTAAATCATAAACAGCAAAATGCTTCCATTGCATCCACCACAGCGGTAATTCTCCTCTAATTTACGTTGGGTTTACATCACTTTAGCTTTTCCATTTTCAGTGGAGCTGCTCGAGATTTACATGCTTATGAATCAGAGCAGAATCAGACCCCCAAATAGATGCATGTGGCCAAAGACAACATTCTGGCCACAAACCTCATTTTTGTTCTTCCCTCCACCCACAAGCCAATAAAATTACACAAGACCTGGGCCTGAGAGGCCCCCAGATCCGGGCCAAAAATAAATACAAAAATACAATAAAATTTTAGTGTGGGGGTCTCGTGCAATCTTTAACCAGTGCAATATTTAACTGTATGAACAAAAGATGAAACAGCAGCCAAGAAATACATTTCACCTATAATTCCACTGAAGAACATAGGAAGAAAGACCAAAGAAAAGGAGGAAAAATCATTCCATAAAATAATAGTAATACTCAGGAACTTTAAAATACCCATAAAATTACAGTACTAAATTATTAGTGCCCAGTTTAGATATTCTTTGAGTTTGTCAGAAGCATTTGATGAAAGGCTGTCAAGAGTTTCAAAATGAGGGGAATAAAGTGAGGCCAAGGAAAAAGAACTATTAAGTATATTAAAAGCAACGTGCCTGATCCACCAGTGCCAGTGCCTGGAAAGCCAAACAAGGCACGTCTCAGCCCCCAGGAACGTTTTGTTCTGACAGCAGCATTGTACCACTGTTGGGGAGTTCCTGCAGCAGATTAAGGTTTAATTTCCCATGGGTGGCCCCCCCATGTCAGTGGGGGGATGTGTGGGTCAGCCTGGACTGCCCCTGCTCCTATGGCCACACCGATGCAGTGGCTTTGCTGAGTCAATGCCCAAAGAAAGGATAAAAATCCTCTTATTATCAATCCAGGAGTCCAAGCATCATGAGCATCTTAATCCAGTCTGAACAGCCAAATTGAACCAAATCAAATTAACCCAACCCAACTCAATCCAAGCAAACCATCAGTGAAGCAGCACATGCCTACCAGTCCCGCAGTGACATCTTACTCCAAAGGTCTGCACAGTTTGTCCTTCAGGCATTCCCAGCTTACCCAGAGCTGGGTCAAGCTCTGAGAATTTAAGAAAAGTAGCAATGCAACACAAAAAAGCCTGGGGTTGATAAGGAAAATGCAGAACTAGGTCTTTTTCTTTCTAATTAGGACCGTAGGAGTTGCCACCAAACTGGAAGGGTTATTGGCCTTATCAGGGCCAGCCTGGTTTCTCCAGAGGAAGGAGTGGGCAGGTCTGCTGTAATCTGCTTTCAGGAAAATACCCTGCAAAACTGCAATAGTCAGAGCTTGTGTCATAAATATGTGGAACTTATTTTAATGTAATGATTTATAATTTATACAGCTGGACTATCTAGTCTGACTCTTCCTGACATCTTACCCTTATTTGGCAAAATACCAAAGCTTGTGTTTTGTTTCAGTACGATTTTAAGCAGATGCTTAAAACTATATCGAGCAATTGTGGATGGAAGTAGTTTAACTACTCTGGTTGATAATGAGAATATTCAAAAATTTTTATGTTTACTCTCAGCGTTTTAATTTGTGAGCTCAGTTAGAAATTATAACGGAAAAGGCTCTTGCTATCATGAGTGATGGTTTTCATTTTAGAGCTGCTGGACATGCCATGAGTTTGGTCCCTCTGAGGGTGTTTGGATAGGAAGAGCGCTGCACTGGAATTTGTATTTTATATCAAATTTACCTTTCGCTTGCTGAACCTTTCATTTGCTTGTGCCTCAGTTTCCTCAGCTGTAAAAGCTGGATAATGGACCCGACACCATTGGAAAAATGCTGTGAGGGTTGGAATGAACTGTTCAATGTAACACTGGGTATTATTATCTCGACTTCAGCCTCAGGTGGATTTTTTTCCCAGGGTTATTAGGTAATTGATAATCCCTCAGACAGAAATAGAGAAGTGAAAAAGCAGTAGGCCGATAGGCTTTTTTTCTGGATTCGTTTTCCTATGTTTAGCTTGTAATCTATGTATGGAAGTAAATGTAGTGTCAAAAATAGAGAGGATTGGAAAGCAGTGAATGCTAAAGGTGACTATGTGTAGTCCTGAAAAAGATATAGTGCAGACGGAGCAGTCAGCAGACTGTACCATCAATTCCCCTCTCAACCATGACCTGGAGAAATCACCTTCAAGTTGACAGGGGCTTAGGCTATATTTCAGAATCTGGTCAAGATTTTACAACACCAGATACTGTTTCATTCTCCGGGCTTTCTCTGACCGAGGAATTTTTAACTAGGGCAAACTGTCAAGTATGCAGCGGTTTTGTAAAGCAGAGTGCAAGCCAAAGAAAACTCGACCGAGAACACCACATTTATTGATAAAGGGCCTGCACAGCAATAACGAGATGGACAAACGCTATAAAAAACGGCTGGTGCGGGTAGGGGGGAGATGGGGAAGAGGATTTGTCAGGGCACGGCTGGGCTGATGCTGTGCAGCTTCCCAGCGAGTATTGTTACTACGGCCATAAAGTCATGCCTTGGCTTCAGAAAGCTGCTGTTGCTTTGGCGTACAAACGCAAACCAGCACAGATGCAAGTTTGCTCGAAGACTTTTCCCATGCTGAAGCATTTTTGCGTTTCCTGCCAAAGCCTGTGTTGCAACCTTTGGCATGCAAGTGTTGTAAGGTTGTTTTTTTTAATAAAACTTTGTGATAATCGGGAGCCAGAGCTCATATTGTAGCAATCTTGTGGCACTTCAAGTTCAGTCATTCAGCAAAAGTTATGTATTTCTTCTACTGGTTAAATGAAATGCCTCCATTTTTCTTAATTGTTTCTGACATTTCACCCATTATTCCCTGAGCCTCCTCAAAGGATGTAAATAGCTCACAATTCTCTTGCGAAAGCAAGTGTGAGCTGCAGAAATATAAACACCACGGCATTGCTATAACACAATCCTCAAAATAGGGATGGTGGGCTGCAAGGAACGAAGCGATCGAGAGAGATCAAAAAAAATACATACCCGATACGGCTGCTGTGGCAGCTAAAAGAGCTGGGCTGATTTCTCCTCTTCCAGATATCCAGAACTAAACATCAGGAGCAATTAAAAAATTGTGGTCTTTTGTAAATTACTCCCAGAAGAAATCTTGGAAATCTTTCATTTTAGTCATTTCGGTCCGCTGAACCATAAAGCTATTATGAATGAACAAAAATACTAGAGAGAAAATTGAAATACAACAGTAATTAACAATATGAATATATCAAAATAAAACCCAACTGGCAGCATGTGGCCATCAGAGGTTTTAACACTCAATCGACTATCGGTCAGGTAGGGCACCTTTGATTTTGTGCTTCTTCACCTAGGAGCGACCAAAAGATGAGCAGTCGCTACTGACAGAGGGATGCTCTCATGATTTTTGTCCTTCTCAAAAACCTACATGCAAGGTGTCCATCTTGTTTACCTTAGAATAGTAAGTAATAATTCTCATTTTAGGATCTTCTTTTTCTGGTACCGTATGCTAAATGTCAACAAAAGATTATAGGAAAAATCATTGAAAATGTGCAGCTATCACAAATAGAGATTTCCCTGTGGGTTCTCTAATACTTTACAGACAAATGTTAAAGATTTATTGCACATGAACATCAAACATGGTTTTACTACAGTTCTCATTTGGATCAAATTGACACATTTTACATTCATTTTAGCCTAATGAGATTCTTTCACTACACATTATATTCCAAGTGACCTCGTACATTAAATTTGTGGCATGGAACAAATCCACTGATATAAAAAAGCCCTTTTCCTACCAACTTTTGGACTCTTTAGAAGAGAAAAAGTTTAGCAAAATCATAAATCTTGAACGCACATTTATTAATTGGTGCTCAAGAAAAAATATCACAAATATTGTGAAGATTATCACATTTAGCAAAATTTTCATTTTCAGTGTTCACACTTTAGGAGTCTTTTGAACTTGAATTACAATCTGAATATTCGACAGTTTGGGCATAATCCAAATTTTTAAATTTACACCGGAAATATTAACAGCTTTCTGCAGAGTTCCCGGAAGAGTTTTGCCTCTGGTGTTCACAACCAAGCCCCAAATGACCAACCTAATCCCAGCTGCTGGAATCTGACTTCTGATAGCAATTCACTGCAAAAATCTTCCCGACGGTTTTACACAATGCAATATTTGCTTTTCCACACAATTAAGTGATTTTTTTTTTTTTAAATCTGTCCTGGAAAGTCAATTTTTTGTCTTATCAAAGTGATTAGTAATGGAATGTAAGTTTTTAACACTGTGCTGTAATGTTGTACCAGGAAAAGGTAGCAGATGACCTTGAAAGGAGGTGAAAGGAAACTAGAAAATGTTAATTAAAATTATTAGTGCTGTTTGAGGTGCTTATCTTGTTTACTGCTAAGGTGTTGCTCCCTTCTGCATAATTAGGGGTAATTTTACTTACTTTCAAGTCTGTAATTTTAAATATCACAAAGTTTTATCTTCCAACAAGAAGTAATTCATTATTGGTTTGTATGTAACTGCTTGATGTTTTAATCAATATATGCAACTTCCACAAAGTCTGTTAGAATTTGTCAGGAGGTTTTATACATCTTTTATAGCGCAGGATTAGGCATGGTATATGAAGCTGAAATCCCATTTAGTAATGAAATTTAAACATAATTCTGTGTTTATGATGTGAAGATATTTTTTTTACTTGATCTGTCCTTTTACATTTCCCTTTATCCATGATTATTGGAGGACAATGATATCTGGAAAACAAACCACAGTGAAGTCAAATCCATTTGAACACAAAGAGTTACTGTCCGTTAATCCTAATAGAGACAATACCGATTTTTTAACTAAACTGCTTAAGAAATGAATATGTCTCGCACGCTTTCGATTTGTTTTAAATCCTAATGTGCGGAGCTCTTTGCTGTTGTCTAATATTTGCATAAAATATTTAATCTTGTACTTTAAATTAATGATATTAAAGGTCTAAATGTTTGAAAAATGTTGTTGTCAGAACAATGTAATCTTTTCTCTCCAGACTTCTTCATATAATTGTGGTGCCCTTATCCTAATATACTTGTAACCTTCCTCTGCATTGTCCTGCGCTGACTGTACTCTTCCAGTACTTTCTTAATTTAGAGATTTTTACACTTTACTTTTTTAATGTTAAGAAGTGGGGCGGGAAGTCCTGCCTCTCATCGGGACATGCGGCAAAATGAAATATTCCCTGAAATGGGCTGCAAAATGAAAGGGCATGAGTTAAGGTCTGGACATCGATGGGGCTGTGGGATACAGATGTGGGGCAGGGGCAAGGTGGGGGAGATGGGTGCTGTGGCCCTGCTCATGGCTTGCTCCACTCATGTGGGTAAGGGGCATTTTTAATTTTGCCTGCTGTAACGGTTGTGATGATAAAAATATCGCTGCTCTTTTATCTTCCGCAGAGCAATTAAAGACATGCAGGGTACTTGAAGCCCTGGAATTTGTAACCACTGGCATAGTAGGTAGAAAGAAGCATACCATTGCCATGAGGCTTTAATTAAACCATAAAAAAATTGGAAAATGTCTTCAGGAGTACATATTAAAATAGGCAAGTAGCTTCAATTCATTTTCTTAAATTTACTGAATATTGAGCAGGTTGCAAGTTTGCTGGCTTAATATAATAACAACTTAATATAGAAGTTGTGTAAAGGAACATACCCTTTTTTGTTGTGCTTGCCCCACATAAGTCAACTATGCCTACTAGGGGGATATGCTGAAGGGATACAATTAGGTTACTAATTAATTAAAGAAGTCAAAATCAGTGTGTGCTCTGTGAAACACAGGAGGGTAGCCAGGCAGGTGAGTGGGACCATGTCACTGCCATGGGGCACGGCCAGGCTGGTGCCCTCCATTGCCTGTCTGGAGCAAGGCAAGGAGCCACCATGATGAAGACATGATTAACCCTAGAGAAAGAGTTACAAAAAGGAGTTTCAATAAGGAAGAAGCAGATGCCAATGTTCAATCAATCAGGTTGGAAGAGACCTCTGGGATCATCGAGTCCAACCATTGCCCTGACACCACCATGGCAACTAGACCATGGCACTAAGTGCCATGTCCAGGCTTTTCTTCAACACATCCAGAGATGGTGACTCCACCACCTCCCTGGGCAGCCACTTCCAATGGCTAATGACCCTTGCTGAGAAGAAATGCTTCCTAATATCCAACCTGAACCTCCCCTGGTGAAGTTTGAGGCTATGTCCTCTTGTCCTATCGCTAGTGTTGGTGCAAAGCTTGCACTTTTGTGGATGGAAAGAGCTTCATAGTATTTCCACCTGTAGTTACCTAACTAAAACAAATACAGCCTGTTGTAATGTAAGTCATATGCATGAGTTAAATTGCCACTGGAAATTCAGCAGCTCTTTAGCAACCTAGAGCAGTGCTGCAGAGCCTCTGCCATACTCAAGGGTCTCCCAGCGCCAGCACACGCACTGACTTCTGCAGCAAAGCAGAAAACCCGCTGTCATTTCTGGGGTACTGCTTTGGTCTGGAAGGATTAGGAGCACCATGCTGACTCCTGTAATTCCTCAATTACAGCTTCCTCAGCTCAGCAAGGGTGTCTGCTACTGCTGCTCCAACAACAGGCATTGCCAACCAGGCGGTGCTCCCCACTGCCTTTGCAGAAGGAGATGGAGCGATTTGGAGCAGCCGTCTCCAGCAAGAGGAGAGCCAAGGCACTGGCACTGCCGGGAAGAGTGCCGTGCCAGCAGCTGGGCTGCTCTTGGCTCCTCTCTTACTCTGGAAGGGCTGTTGTTTCACTGGTGTCTGCTCAGGAGCAGTAGCAACAGCATAGCAGTGAGGTTGGAGAAAAAAAAGTGAATTAATTCAGCTTGGAGAAACAATAGAAGAGGAAGGCAGTAAGGCAAAGAGGCACATGAAGAATCTCAAGAGCAGAAGACAGCAATATTTTCAGGGATTTATGTGGCACTAAAAGGGATGTATTATGGCAAGTAGATGAAAGGACGTATTATACTGCCATATTTGATGCATGGCCACATAATCACACTAAACTGAATTTTGAATAAGAATGGAAGAAGATTCCTGTAGTCAATTGGAACTACAGGGAGAATTTTAATAGTAGACCTAATAATCTGAGAAGGAGCTGCTTTCCTTAGCAGTATGGGGTGAACATCGGTACCGCTGAGGAGGACAGCCATGGAAAATTTCATGACACAAGTTGTCAGAATTTCTCTCTCTTTTTTTTTTTTAATGGTGGGTTAGATGTCCACCCAAACCCTAGCTGCACTTCATGGTGTGGCCATCCCAGCACTGGGCCACTGCTGACCCAGGAGAAGGTGCGACACGTTTTCTGCAGGACCTTGCTCTTCCTTTGAAGACCTCACAGCCAAATAGTGACCATGTCCAGGCATTTTCTTTGATTCCATTTGGGTTTCCCAAAGAAGGACAAAACCTCCAAGCACAATGCCAAACTTCACAAGTTCCACCTTCATTTTCCCCAAATCCATGCCAAACCATGAACTTTGCATGATTAACCATCTATCAGTCTGGATTCCCTTGAGCAGAGCTTGAAAGCAACCTGGTTCAAGTCTCAAGTTTGTAAGAAAGCTCAAAACCTGGGGCATTTGGGGTTGTTTGTTCCAAACATTTCAAACAGTTCCAGTGACATCTAGTGGGGAGGAAACCCCTGCGAATGGCTCCAGCCTTACGGAAAAATCCCATTATCCTTTATTTTCTTTTAACCCACTGGGCAATAGTTTCCTACTGAAAAAAACTCAGATGTGGTTTGTGTGCCATACACCATGATTGAAAAATAGTTTCACAGTCCACTGAGGATTTCTCCTTTCTGGAAACATTTCAGATATTAAGGACCATTTGGAATTTTCTCTGGGACATTCCACTACATCTAAAATAAACTCATGGTAGAAGGTCACGAAGCCTTAGAAAATAAAAAAAAACAACAATCATGAACTCTTGGAAATTTAAATTACTCAGAAAACAACAATAAAGATCTCAGTCCAACAGTCGCAGCCCTATTAAATAGAAATGTAGCTAAATATAGTTAAAGAGATGTAAAATTAGCTTAGAAGCAAAACCAGGTCATCTTTTCCTCCCTCCCACCTCCCACTTTCCTCTGCACTTCCTCCCTGTACACCTTCTGCACGTTTTTTCTTACAGAACTTGCTTATTAAATGAAGGGGAGGCTGCAAACATTGATCACACTTGGCTTACTCACATAGCAAAATTTTTCTTCTGTTTTGCTCAGGATGAGTAAAAGCCGTTTCAGAAATGCTCATTTTTTGATTCCCTTCTATACTTTTTCCCCTCCTCTTTGAGGCACCGTGCAGTGCCAAACATGTTGTTCTTATTTAAGAAGCAGCTCAAGCTTTAGGCTGATGAGATGCTTCTCCATCCGGCGAGTGACACTTCTGAACAGGTTTCCTGAATGAGGCAGGTTTATCCCCAAGGTGTAAGTTCATTTGCAAAAGTGTGGCGCTTGGCTAATGAGTAAATTAATAATATCAGAGAGGTGGCAAGTCAAAGTTCAGCAAGTCAGACATAAGGTCTCAGTGTTTTGAAAGCAGAAAGATCATAGCAAAGCAAGGAATATTTTTCATAAAATTGAGAGATTTCACCACTAAAGTTTGGAGTAGATTTACACATGTACATAGTCCTTTTGTTTCCTGATTTGAGATCATTGGACTCAGGACTTATTGTACATTTCCAGAAACAATACCAGAGAAAAAAAATGCAATATTACCTTTGGGTGGTGGTGTGGGTGTTGTTATATTGACCTGTCACTGAAGGAATCCCAGAAGGTCCAGAAGCATCAAAGCTTTAGGAAGTGAGTTTGAAGCATACTGAGTTTGAAGCTTGTCCAACCAATGTAGGCTGTGTGGGTTTGCAAAATTTGTCTGAAAATTTCACAAGAACTTAGTTTCTCCCAAGTTTCTTGTCCTACCCTTGATCCTGTCTGGAGCCTGGACCTACACTCTCAAATACTTATTAAAACGAATTAGAAACATCATGGTTGTTTTCGCCTGGTTGTTTTTAAAAGTTTCAGTTTTATTTTGCAATAAATTTTGAATGCAGGCTCTAAGAATCATGTTCCCGTGACAAGGGCAGCTGTGTTTCAGCAAAGAAACTGCAATGAGTCACCGTTTTTCTTTCTCTCTCATTTTTGTTTTCCTTAATCTGAAAAAAAGAAAATAGTAATCTAGACTGAAAAATATAAGCTTTGCTCTTTGTGGATGGGAAAAGCAGAAAAGTTCTGTTCCCAGGTCTTGCAACAGGCTTGGTCTGTGAGCAAGACACTTCACTTCAGCTCGCTGCATCTCAGCCCGTCCAGCTAAAAATGTGCCTGAACTTGTCATGGCTGACTGATACCCTGCAAAGCACTCGGTGATGCATGAAAAACTGACTGCTCGGATGATGTGGAGCCTCCTCCTTATTTTCAGATAACAAAGGCAGCTAAAATTCATTTCAACAGTCTTCCAAACTTTCTTTTTTCCACGTAGATTATTGTTCTAGTTACCATAGAGACTTTCGGCTCCCACCAGCGATGGAAAAAGATGCGCTCTGGAGATGCTCTCCCAACTAAATTGTCTGTGGGCAACTTTGAAAAATTTTAGGCTAACTAATCCCTGCTTCGTTGCAGTGCATTAATTCAAAATTAATTCATGCTTGTAAATCACTTACAGTTATGTAGAGAAGCAAAAATATTTATGATGTTCCATTTTTAGTTCCTTGAAAATTCCTGGAAAATGTATTTTGTCATTCTTCATTCTAAAATCATGGAATTGTTTTTAATTTATTTGTGTTGCTTTTGTGAAACAGCAAAGAAATTTCTACTCATAGCATTAATTTTCTTTGGTTTAAAAATCAGTTTTAGCCAAGGAAAATGCATTCCTTTTAGCAAAGACATTTCTTGGTCTCTACTGTGCGTGCGAAGGCGTTAAGGTCAAAGGGCAAATTTCTCTTAGTTGCAGCCTATTTCCATGGGTTGAATCTTACATGATCAGCAGTGTTTGGCCACTACTGGGAGAGACTGGAGAGAAAGGAAGGTCAGGTGGGTGTCTTGGGAGAAACTCAGAGAGAATTACTATAAAATATGTGCAGTTAAGTGAGAAAATCAGCATCTGCCAGCTGTTTGTTTTCTTTCGGGTTTTTTTTGGAATTAGAGGAAATGTTCTGAAAGCATTGGTTTTGGTTTGGTTATAATTCTGAGGGCAGAAAGGGACGAGGATGAAGGTGGGAGCTCAGGGATTGTGAATAGGAGGTGAGTACTGACAACAGAAGCCGTAACAGCAATACTACTTTTTGCATTCACTTCAGTCACATGGAAGATACATTGGGTAAAGAGGGAAACAAGCCACCTCGCCAGGTTTCTACCAGTCCCAGTTAGGAAGCTCTTCCATGAAAATTTCCTCCACTTTCCCAACGCAAGAAGGAGCGCTGGGAACTGCTGCAGCCACCCACGATGGCAGGGGAGGCTTCCCCAACCCGTGCTTCTTGGGGCAGCAGTGCCCAGGGACAGGGTTCATTTGTTTTCGCTCATTTGGGAGATATGAGGGTGAAGGGAGAATTTGGGAGATGTTGCTGTATCTGAAACAAGCAAAACCCACCCAGCTTCAGCCAAGGAGGTGAAGTCAAGCCCTCTGGGCAGGTATAAGCTCTCACAAACGTATCGACCAAAGGGCTCAAAGGGCTCCACCATCATACCCTAAATACACACTCTCTGTGCATGATGGGTAGTTTACATCACCAGATCTTGCTCTGCAGGAGGGCTTGGTGCTACTCTCTTTTTCCTCCCAAATCTGATTCATCCTTACTCTTGTTGTGAATCTAGGAGCCTGTGCCCTATGGATGGGATTTGAGGCACCGATGGAGGGGCAGCAGAACTCATCCTTCTTTCCAAATCTGACTTAGTGCTCACAAACCATTAAATAAAACGTTTTGGGTACCTTGCAACTATGGTTTTGCAAGTGCACTATTCATCCCCCACCTCCTTCTGTGGGAATGCTCTTCACTGATGAACAAATCTCCAAAACCTCCCTCCTCTGGAAGTTTCTGCTCCGTGTTTGTCTACCACAGCAGTGAATCCTGCCTGCTTGGGTTCTCCTGAGCCCCTGACTTACCTCACCTACCTCACTTCTTGAAAAGTCTCTCCTACAGCCCGTTTCAGAGTGATTCATTATAACCAATATGGAACTGGGAATCTCTATCAAAAGCGCAGAAACTTATAGAAGGTGGAGAGCACACTCAGAAATGATAACACACTTGGCTGTCTCACACCAGCACAGGGAGCCCGGAGAAGTTTACACCTGCTTCAGAGATACTCCATTTCTGATCTGTTGGTGTTTAATAGCTGTGAATATTAAGTTAATGTTAGGAAAGTTATGGGTTTTGACATTGCCTTTAGCATTTATCATATCTATTGTCCTTCTGGGGATGCTGTGAAGTTCCTACGTGAGGCCAATGAGGCAGACCACCATCCAGCCCGGCTGGCTCTAGGATGCAATAAATAAAGCATGGGGGAAGATGCTGCAGTGCCGTACAGTCCTTCCCTTGACTTCACAGCTGCATCCAGCCCTGCTTTTGCTGCTCCTCAAGTGAGAACCTCCAGTTTCTCCTCTTGCAGTAATTTCCACAACCCGTGCTGGGACTTGTCCCTGAGTGCCAGCAGAGATGAAAAAGATCCCAGTTTGCTGCTGTTGGTACAGTGTCCATTGTGAAGGTACCCTTCTACACCTCCTCACCTCCCTCCTCCAGGCTGGAGAAGCTGTTGCATGGATGGGCACGTTTCCAGGGCTGCTCCTCTCCCCTTCTCCTGCCAGGGACTGAACAAATCCTGCAGTGGGCTCAGACTAGTGTCAGCCTCCAGTTTGTGCTGCCATGGGAGTCTGTACCTCGGCTGTGCACACTTAACTGCCCCGAGTGCCGGCGTGCTGTGTTCAGGCAAAAACGATGTCAAAGAGGTAAAACAAAGAGTATTGTGTTTGGCCTATCTTGCAAAAAATTATGCAGTGAGAAAGAATAGCGCGGAAGTAGAGTAAGTACAAAATACACAGTGAAGTGTCTCGTTGCTTCTCTGAGACAAAGGCAGACAAAATTAATCAGCAATGATTTGTTGTGCCAGAAAACGCACGCTTCTGACTATCTGTGGCAGATTATTGCCAAGGAAATAGTTCCTCAATATCCCAGGCACATTCCTGACCTGTATATTATGAAGTTATTTCTGCTTTATGATTTGTAACCTGTAAAACGCCTGTGATCTTAATAAATGAGAGCATGTTGCCTCCTGAAATCCACTGTATTTCATCTTTTGCTTTCCTCCTTTGGCAGTGTTGTTATTTAGACTGAGTTAACATTAGTATTCTCTCTGAGCATATACACTTCCATGAATTCGATATCATCGCTGTGAGCTAGCACCCTTAGGACGCTGTGACACCATCCATATGACATATGATCATGGGTGGAAGCATAGCTGGAGACTTTATGGAAAACACTGAGGATTTCCCAACCTGTACATTTTTTCTTTTCCCCACAAGAAAATGTCATAGACTTTTTTAATTGCTTAATTGAGCTATGGCTAGTTCATGAAACTTAATAGTAAACCCATAGAAAGCAAACTATACAGAGCTGTCTTATCAAAAGTCTTCCTGTGGTACAATTCAGATTACCTAAGGTACAGCTGCTGAAAATAAAGGGCCTTATCCCCTGTCCATGTACAGAAAGTTTTCTCACTGTTTACAGGGGTTTCTGGTGGCAGGAGAATAGGGGTGCTGCTCTCAGACGTGACCATCCATCCTGGGTGCATCTCGGTGGAGCCGCTGGAGCCACCCAAAGCCACCCCCAGTCAATCATATGGGAAAATCAATATCAATGGAAAACCCAGAGTATGAATCCCCTCCACGCCTCCCATGTTTGGATGCAAACAGTACAAAAGGTTGCAACTTGTCCTTACTCTTATAAATTAAATGACAGCAAAAGTGATTTAGGAACCAAATCTCCCACCTTGTGCTCACAGGAGGGAGCCTGTATGAGCACTTTGACCTGATCCAAATCATTGCATCTGTTTTCAGCTCAATACATTTTTAATAATAATGAGAATGCAATGGCATTACTAGGAATAATATTCAGATAATATCTGAACATGGGAGTTATTGTGTTAATGTGCAGTGGTGTGCGTGGGAGAGGTGTGCGAAGGGCAGCGTTTACCCCAAAATCCGTAAAACAACTCCAGCCCCTCCAAGCTCTGAAAAAGCCAGACATCTTCTGAAACTGTTTTACGAGTGCAAATGGAGAAACTGCAGAAAATATTACTGTTTGTGAATAAAATGGAAATTAGTGCTGTTGTGTTCACCTGTAAGTTTTTCTTTAAAGCCAGTGATTGCATTTGAAACCTGCAATTCTCAACAAAAAGAGAAAAGTTCAGTGCTGATTGCTGGATATTTGGACCTCCCAGTGCAAACATTAACTGGCTGAGAGGCACTCTGGAATGTAATGAAGGAAACAATACTGGGAAAGGAGCCAAACGCAGAAACACTGGCGCCTGCAACCTAGGGATTTGCCTCCTAGTAATAGGAGCTGAACAAGGCCCAGCACTTCTGTTAGGCTGGAAATGACATACTGTGATCCTTGACTTAGCCAAAGGGATTTTAAATGGAGGAAAGAGCTGGCAAGACAAAATCTCCTGCACTTTTCACAGTGTTTTCTAAAACAAGCAAAGGAAATCAGGAGAAAAGACTGTAGTCTATTACATTTGATCCAGTTAAGTCAAGAGTGGAAGCTTTTTAACTGCTGTTATTATTTTTTTATACTTTCTCATCATGTCACACCACCCAGAAAGCACAGACATAAAGCAGAAACTTGAAACTGCTTTCATTCAAGAAGAAGGGCACCCCAACATTGCATTATTGACAGGAGGGCTGAAAAAACTGACAGCTGCAGAAATTGTACAGTTGAAGTTCAATTCCCAGGAGTGGGAACAATATACTGATGGTATTAATTCCGTTTGGAATTGTTAAAATAAGAAAAGGTTATGGGCTGAGGAAGGGACCTGGTATATTTTTTTTTTTTGCTTGTAACAAAGGCAAACCTTCCTTCTTCCCTGGTGTCCTTGGACTGTCATCTCCAACCTTTTGAAACTGTATCTGATTATCCATGTGGCAATTAATCATAATTAAGCAGGCTTGAGATTTGGAAAGGTACAAAGAAGGTGGCTATAGATCTGGCTTTTGTCCTGAGTAACCTCTTTTTTTTTTTTCTTTTTTGGCTGCTGAATCTTGTGTTTGGAGCCATAAGAGGGAGGACTGAAAAACTGAGAAGTTTTTAAAAAAAAAAAAGAGAGAGGCAGAAAAAACAGCCAGTGTGTGTGTGTGTGTGTGTATGTGTTTTAACATCAGAGCCATCAGCATCCCGGTTGTTCTTTCTTTCTCTTTTTGGACATCGCCGTCCTTAGAAACTAAGTTCCAGCAAACTTGGAAGCGGTCCGTTTCCAAGAGGAAGCTAGGTAACAAATTACCTTCCTAATGCCAAGTGATTTGGATCCATTCTTAGGAACCAGATTTTTTCAATTTATTACAGGAAAACATTCAATCATTATCCGCTGGCACTCTGTCTGGGGCACATGGAATACCATTCTACCCACTCCGCCCACATCCAGTTTTTAAAGGCTTAGTAAGCCCAGAATGTCTTCTTATTAAATGTTTTATATATTTATAATTAAAATACTGGGCTGGCATTAGAATCATTTTAACAGATGTAACCTGACACAGGCTTTCTCTGCCCAGGGTCAGGCTGGGAAACAATGACTTCTTTAACTCCTGCGTTCTGCTCAGGTTTCTGTTTGCACATGGGTCCAATTTGTCCCATTTATGATTAGGTTTAAGTAAGTTGATGTGCTATTTATTTAGGAGAATTGCCATTTCAGACTATTACCATATTCCCCTACAATATACATTACAGTGTGGTCTATGCCTGCACTGTCCATTATTAGGTTATTATAGTCCCGAATATGGTCCCAATTCACCAAAACAACAACAACTGACTTGATTCAGGCATTAAGTGATTTACTGCAGCTCTTTACGTTGGAATTAATGTACATACTGCTCGCAAAAGCCAACACCCCCCCTTCTTGCTCCCAACCCTGAAGGCTTACAAGGGCCATGTGCTGGCATGTGAAAGAGACTTAAATGTCTATGTAATTGATTTAAACATCAAGTATGAACAGTGGCCAGGGAAAGCCAAAGGGGCAGGGGCTGCAAAATTTGCCATCTTGCAAAGTACCAGATCAAGGTGCTGCTCGAGGGTGGCAGAATTGGGCTTATCAGTGGGAGATGCTGAGAAGACCTCACTAGCCAGCCACTCCTTTCCCATCCTATGGAGCCGAGAGCCCGAGTTTCTCTCTGTTACTAATAAAACACGCTCACTTCATCTTTGACATAGCACCGAGGCAAGAGTGGGTGTAATTTATAATGACTGGCCTAAAACATATGGCCGTTTCTTTGCACTCCCCCTTCCCCGACACAAAACCCTACCCCTGCCTTAGAGGAAGACATTTATTTAAACCAAAGCCCTTTTCAGCAGCTCTTCAGCTCCCCCCAGCTGTGGCAGTCCAGCCTGGTCCCCTGCCAAACTACAAGTCGCCTTTTCCCACACCGTAGGCATGGTCCTGCCGTGTGCCGCGAGCCCCCACCGGTCACCACCACCAGCGCCAGCTCGGGCGGATGGTCTTCCACAAGGAAGTCTGAAATCCACTGACTCCCAGCCTCAGCAAGTGGCTATTTCTCTGTTCATGGGTAAAACACAGCATCAACAGCTGGAATTCACATAATAATAAATTAATAACCACAGTGCTGCTGCGTTCCAAAAGCTACAACAAAATAGCGGCCGAGCAGAAAACAGCTCTATCGCGTACACCATCTCTTCCTGGCACGCGTTCCTCTTCTTTCACTTGCAATGAAGTCATTGGTCACTCATTCTTCATCTGGGAAACAGCTAGGAGGTTCCCAATCTCCTCTTGAAAGGCTTTATTTCAGAGCTCTGCTAGGCACGAACGCTGCATCAATGAAGGAGAGATGGGGCTTTCACACCGCTCTGCCCTGAGTTTGGGTCGATGGTTGGACTTGATGATCTTTTAGGTCTTTTCCAACCTTAACAATTCTATGATTCTATGATTGTACTGTTTACTTCTTGATGGGTATCATCTATTCAAATGGTGTGCATTGGCCTGATACGGTGAAAATTTCTGGCTTTTGGAACTAGCAGGGTGACTAGGTGTTGGTATCATGTTCCTGAGGAGCAGATCAGCAAAGATGCCCAAGAACCTTGAGCTGGGCACAGAAGCCTGCAGTGACTCTACATGGTGGGGCAGCACAGAGGGGATGGTGCAGTGTCCCATCCCAATACCAAGGGAAGAAGCTGACTTCTCCCAGGCAACTAGCGATAGGACAAGAAGACACAGCCTCAAGCTTGGCCAGGGGAGGTTCAGGTTGGACATTAGGAAGCATTTCTTCTCAGCAAGGGTCATTAGACATTGGAAGGGGCTGCCCAGGGAGGTGGTAGAGTCACCATCTCTGGAGGGGTTTAAGAAAAGCCTAGACATGGCACTTAGTGCCCTGGTCTAGTTGCCATGGTGGTGTCAGGGCAATGGTTGGACTCGATGATCCCAGAGGGCTCTTCCAACCTGGTTGATTCTGTGACACGGGAAGCAATACTTAAAAAAGCACAAGAAGAGTGGGAAAATAAGGATGGCTTTCCAGCTCTGGTGGACACTCAGCTCAACAGGCATCAACGAGGCCAGGCAGCATACTGAATTATATTGCAACAGGAGAGGAAAAATTGGAAATACCGCTTGTTCTGAACTTGGAGGAGCTAACGGCATTACTCACGGTGACTACTGAACAAATCCACTTCCAGGCCAAGGCTAAGGCCGTGAATGGAGATGAAATTTGAACTCGCTGCTTGTACAGCTCGGAAGAGAGGCAGCAAGACATGTGCTACCACCGCAGACAAGGAAAGACTTAAGATTTCAGACTCGATCCCTGCCCTCTCCGGAGGCATCTGACACACACTCACGTCTTCTGTCCCGCTGCAACATGTATTAGAGGACTACTATTTCTGAGCTTGCAAGTCACCCAGTTAGTAAATCACAGATATACCTGGTTCAATTTACACTTACGTGTCGCATGATCTGTCCTGAGGGTAACCTCTTAATAAATTAAACTGAGCCCCAAAAGAGGTTAGAAAATGAAGTTAAATGTTTCACCATCTGGGACTCAACCATGGTTAGATTCAATATTTGGAGCGATGGGAAGGTAAAAAGCAATTGTTGCTGTGTATTTACTTTTTTTTTTCCACAGAGATAACAAGATGATAGAATAACTTGACTTTTTTTTTTTTTTTTTTGAGTAGGGGCTTTAAGCTGAGTCTTACTCAGACACCTCCAGGAAAACAATGTCTCTAAATACCTTTAAAACTACAAGCCTGGAGTCTGTGAGTTTTTCTGCCTTCTGGAGGTGAAGTAGATTTTGCAATCCGGGATTCCTGTCTGTCTCCTCCAGCGCTGCAGCTATCAGCCAAGCTGAGCTCCCGCTTGCCTGCGGCCACATTGCTTTAGGACCCCTTCCAGGTCGTTTGGAAGTCAGGCTTGGAGCCTGCTCCAGACACAGAGCCACATAATGTAGAGCTATGAGAACTTGGGAAAACCTGCTTGGCAAAAAGCTCCTTTTTTTTTCCCACTTTGGTTAAAAAAAACCCCGTTTTTTTCCCCCCAAAAAAAAATCCCTAAATTGACCAAGCTTGTGAATCTTGCCTGAGTTTGATTAAAGCCAGTAGGGAATTTTAAACTGAAGAGGGAAAAATCAGAGTAGCAAGAAAAAACATGCTTTTTTTTGTTTTTTTTTAATTATGCTGTGGACTTTTTCCTGTAATGGACTCCCCGGCGCAGCCCACCCTGCGCACAGCCACTGGCACACGCTGCCTTCTGCAGATGGATCACAAGCGGCACGCACAGCCCTGCAGAGCTGGCACACAGATGCTGGCATCGCGCTTGCCAGCTCGGCTGCGTTTGGGGGAGATGGCACACTGCTTCTGCGTGGGGAAAGGGGAGAGCAGCCCCCCCAGCATTCAGCCACGGAGCTCGTCCCCAAGCCCTTTCCAAGGTGGCAGCAGGCACGCTGCCTCGGGGGACGTTTCAGCTTTATCCCCCTTGTAAATCTGATCTCTTTAATTTTGTCAGGGTGGCAGTCCCCGCCGCAGGGACAGAGCTCAGGTCTTGCCAACACCGAGGGGATTTGCTGTGGGAAACGCCGAGTGCAGCCTGACCCATGGCACCTACTCACCTGCACACCGAGGTCTGATCCAGGAAGCAGGTCGAGGATGCTGAGCCCCCCAGGCAATGCAACAGGGCTTGCTTTGCTGCTCTGCCATGTCATCTATTCCTGCACAATAATTTTTTAAAGATTTTTATAATGACTGTGACCTCGTTTGTGTGGCTGAGGACCACACCTGACTTTGAGGCTGACTTTCCCTACAAAGAGTCCAGCCTGGACTTCGAGTGATCCGGGAAGGTATTTCCCATCCAGACTTCTCTTGCCTTTTCCTTGCACACATGGAGTTACACTGAAGGTCAAAACTATATATCACGAATGCTGAGAAGATGGACAGGAGAAACAGCAGGAAAGCACAGTCGCCCCCCTAAGACTTCCTTCTCAATCAATTAGGTTGGAAGAGACCTCTGGAATCATCAAGTCCAACTGTTGCCCTGACACCACCATGGCAACTAGACCATGGCACTAAGTGCCATGTCCAGTCTTTTCTCAAACCCCTCCAGAGATGGTGACTCTACCACCTCCCTGGGCAGCCCCTTCCAATGGCTAATGACCCTTTCTGTAAAGAAATTCTTCCTAATGTCCAACCCGAACCTCCCCTGGCACAGCTTGAGGCTGTGTCCTCTTGTCCTATCACTAGTTGCCCGGAGAAGAGGCCGACTCCCACTTCACTGTAACTTCCCTTCAGGTAGTTGTAGACTGCACTAAGGTCACCTCGGAGCCTCCTCTTCTCCAGGCTAAACACCCCCAGCTCCCTCAGCCGTTCCTCGTAGGTCAGACACTCCAGACCCTTCACCAGCTTGGTCGCCCTCCTCTGGACTCGCTCCAACACCTCAACATCTCTCCTGAAGTGCGGGGCCCAGAACTGGACACAGTATTCAAGGTGCGGCCTCACCAGTGCCCAGTACAGAGGGATGTTCACTTCCCCAGACCGGCTGGCTACACTATTCCTAATAGAGGCCAGGATGCCATTGGCCTTCTTGGCCACCTGGGCACACTGCTGGCTCATGTTTAACCGGCTGTCCATCAGCACCCCCAGGGCTTTTTCCGCCGGGCCACTTTCTAACCACTCTTCCCCCAGCCTGTAGCGCTGCATGGGGTTGTTGTGGCCGAAGTCTAAGACCTGGCACTTGCTCTTGTTGAACCTCATGCCGTTGGTCTCGGCCCATCTATCTAACCTGTCCAGATCCCTCTGTAGGACCTTCCTACCCTCCAGCAGATCGACACTCCCTCTGCTGAGTGTCTCTTTTCTGAACACACCATCCTCTATGACTATTGCCTGTTTCTGTTCTGGTTATGTTCAGAGAAAATAAAATAATGTGGTTTTGGTTTTCTTTTTTTTTTTTTCCCCTCAAAGTGTTCTTAACAGTTCAACTTGGTGAACTAAATATCCAGAATAAACCTGCCTTTGGGGGATTTTATATTGCTGTGCATAATCTATAGCTTTGCATATACCTGCTGGTATAAAGTATACGATTGAAGTTCATATCTCACAAGCCAGTTTTTAAGACTATCAATACTGGGTTTTTTGGTTTTGCTAATTTTATTGGAAGGGATGTCTAGAGGTTGTATAGTCCCACGTCAAGCTCAGAGCAGATCCAACCAGATCAGATCAGGCAAATTTTTAGTATCTCCAGCATATCTGATTCAGATATCTCTGTATCAGACATATCTCCAAAGTATGAAGAGAGGAAACAAGAACCAAACCTCAAATGTAGCCTCCCCCAAGCCATTTACATTCAATTCCCAACAGTTTGCGGGGGCTTTTTTTTTGCTTTTCAGAGCAGTGATCTTTCTGACAGGGGAGCTCAGCTCAGGGCTGGAAATGGTCGCAACAAAACACTGTTTAAGAGTCTGTTGTAGTACAGATCAAACCAAGGAAACCTCATCCTGCCATCTGGAGTCAGACCGAGAGGTGGAACGGCGCCAGGTTCGTGGAGGTGATCAGAAACACCCGGCTACTGCCGGCACGGTGCAGCGGGACGGAGCTGGAAACAACCTGTGACGGAGCATCCCTGGAACACATGAAAATTGGCTCGGGATGTGGCTCTGCCTGGAGCCGGGAAGATGGGCAGCGCCAGCGGGTACGGCAGCCCAGGCATCCCTGGGGGGAGGCAACCAAGCCTCTGGCTCTTCCAAGCTCTGCTCATTGCTAAATCGCAGCACCTCTCTCCTCTCACACTTATTTTTTCATTTGCTTCATGTTTACTCTGGCCTTGAGCCGCTTAGCTTTGCTCCAGGCACAAATTCAAGTGGCTTTCCTCTTGCTCTTTACTTACCTGGCCTCAGATACAGCAAACCAAGTCCTCAAGGAAAACACAATGCACTTCATATTGGCTCCCTCAATACTAAAAGAAAAAACCAAACCCAGAAGACACCCTTCCCACACAGCCAAACTTTAAAGGCTAAGGGCAAGCCTTCTCCTCCCCATCTCTAGGGAAGTGGAGGGATTTTATTTATTTTAGCAGACTGTTCATCAACTATCAGGATAAAGAGGAATGGATGCTCTTGGTCAGAGAAAGCTGGGGGTGTAAAAGTGCAGCTCAAAGGTCCACTGCACAACTGCAAGGAGTAATTTTCCAAGGCGACCGCTCTTAGTGACCTTCTGGATGCATTCAGAAAATAATACACTTAAAGGTACTGTTTCAGGGCCTTCCTTTAAACCAAGGTGAGCCTTTCCTTTGATTTCGTTCTGGATCAGGACCTTAAAGGCAGCCCTTGTCACCGTTTGACCCCAGGGTTGCCTCGCACAACCCCGCTGCAGCCAGAGCCCGAGCTGGCGGCACCGTGAGCTCACTTGGCTCTCGCTTTTGGTAAGATGTGAATTTCCTTTTGGCTCTGCTTTGCGCATTTGGATTTTCTGCAGGCGAGCTCTTCACTCCCAGACCTGGGAGGAATATTTAAGAAGAAAGTGGATGTCAGGAAAAGAAGTTCACGAGCGCTGAGGGTTTGTGAGCGGGGAGGCTGCAGGCGCGGGGTAGGGAGCTGCCCGCTGCTCCTGCGAGCTTCCCCTGGCAAATGTCAGCTCCCTGCTCCATCACGCATTTACCTTTATAGCTTCAATGAAATGACAGCTACGAGATGTTGCTTTGCAGGAGGGAATAGCGCAGGTCACATCCTCAGCTAATGCGAACTGGCATAATGAAATGCTGATTGATACCCGCCAGTAGACTGGCTCGCTGGTGAGTTACGCAAATGCAGGTAAGATCCTTGTTCATCTAAAATTTCAAAGCCTTAGTGGCCCTTGATCCATGAAGGGAAGGTACATCCACAGCGTGCAGCTACAGATGGCCTCTGTCCTTCAACACTGAAGCTTTGAAGAGATTTAGATACTGATGGCAAGTGCCAAATTAAAATGAAATGAGGAAAGTTGCACTCAGAAAGCCAGAGGAAGGATATTTGAGCGAAGACTGATCGTGTGGCTGTGCAAACCTCGAGTTGGAACTTATGTATTTCCAGGCTTTCTAAAGTTGGCTGAATTTCTTCCAAACTGAATATTCCAGGCCTCCCGTGAGACTCAGCCTCACCATCTCAAGCCAGGATGCGTGCACATCTCCCCACTGCCAGGTAAAACACTGCTACTAGGGAAGTGACTGTCTTTGAAGACTAAATAGCAGTTTAAGCATGAATCTGTGTAGTTTCTTTCGAGAATAAACACAAGCCTAGGAAGGAGAACCAGCGTTACTCCATAAGCAACCGTTTTGCCCCGGTGTTCACTTTTTGCATGGGAAATATCAGCACTTCTGTGGTCAAGCTCATTATTTGCTTTGTATGAGATCGGGGTGCTTTAAACCAGGGAATGAGCTCTGCTCCTCATTCATGTAATCAAAGGGCTGAGTATTCCTACTGATATTTAATACATTTCATCTCCATCTTTTAATGCATACATTGAAGTATACTGTGTCTTTAAAAAAAATCTCAGCTCTGACTGTTAATTTAGCTTCCAACATACAGTCTCATTTACTGTTATCTATTTTTATTCTCGCTGGGGATTAGGTAAGCAACTAGCAGTATTTCCAGCTGTCCTTTTTGCATCACTGTTTGAAAACTGTGTGGACCACAAAGAACATAATTACAAAAACAAATTGCTAGTACAACTGCTCTGTTAATAAGCAGGGACCTGTTGTAAGTTCTGAAACTTAGAAGGACCATTTCAGTCTTCTGTTTTCATTAAACTGTGGTTGCAGAGAGCAGATATAATTGCCTTTCTTTTCTTTTTAAAGGCTACAGGTTACCTGAAGTAATTTGTATATTACTTTTTTCTCTGTAAGTCCAAATCAGTTCTCTCAATGGAAAACATTACATACTAGGGGTCACTCCACAAGTGTTTTGCATTAGTGCAAAAATTGCATTCGTGTACTAAGATGTTTAAGCACCTACAAAGTTGTCGCCAACCATCTGCACTGCTGGTAGCACTAAATCAGCCGGGTACATACGCAAAGCCAACGTAATTTATCTGTCAGGCAGTATTTCATTTAAAACATATCCCTGTAAAATATGAAATACTTAGAGGCACCCACTTTCCTATTTGAGTTTGACGTTTTCCATTACTGCACGGGCAAAATTGTCTTTTTAATGGAGCAAGAAAATCTTTGTGCACCAGGGCTGTAGCATTAGGAAAGGGGTTTCAATTTGCATTATGTTAATAGGCAATTAGCAGTGTAGGAAAAATGAGGGATCTTGCATGCATGTGTGTTTGGGGGCTGCTGCCTCTGCTCTGCTCTGAAGCACCAGAGCTGGGATGATGCTGGACCGGGTGAGATTTTCTCCTGCGACTCCATGGCAAAGCACCTGCACGTGATCCAAAGCTAAATACATAGAAGCCAAGGTGCTGGTTCATAGCACTATAGAGAAAGCCAGGTGAGCTTTATGAAGCTTGAGTTTAATCTTTGACTCAGATTTATGTGAGGAAGCCTTCTAAGTCTGGAAAGACCTGGTACTATGTTTTACTGTTCCCCATGATCTGAGAGACTTATGCTCCATGTAGGCTACGGCACCAACACGTGTATTTTTACAGTTCGTGATCCAAATTGTTTACACAGAAAATCTGAGCTGGAGGTGGATGGAGAAATAATCTCATTTTGTCCTATTCTTCACATTCTGTAACGTACAGTGTTAATAAAACATTTTCAATAAACAAACTAACCAGCCGTAAGTTGCTGCTTTTAATATCAGACACAAAGTCTCTGTATGATTTTTCCAGATTCTGCACCTGATTAATGACATACCACTTTGGCTGAATTTATGTTTGGGAAAAGCTCAGGGTGTACTTCCTTCGCAAACAGAAACAATATGTGCAGGCTCCTACTCTTACCTGCACCATATGCCCGAGCGAGGAGGAGAAGGAGAAGCAGGGAAACCTCCCGACTGCACTGAGTGCTCGTCTGAGGTGAAGGCAGGGTGGCCAAGATTTGGGGACCAAGGATTTCACAGAACCACAGAATGAATCAGGTTGGAAGAGACCTCTGGGATCATCGAGTCCAACCATTGCCCTGACACCACCATGGCAACTAGACTATGGCACTAAGTGCCATGTCCAGGTTTTTCTTAAACCCCTCCAGAGATGGTGACTCCACCACCTCCCTGGGCAGCCCCTTCCAATGCCTAATGACCCTTGCTGAGAAGAAATGTTTCCTAATGTCCAACCTGAACCTCCCCTGGTGAAGCCTGAGGCTGTGTCCTCTTGTCCTATCGCTAGTTGCCTGGGAGAAGAGGCCGACTCCCACTGCGCTACAACCTCCCTTCAGGTAGTTGTAGACTGCACTAAGGTCACCTCTGAGCCTCCTCTTCTCCATTGCTCTAGTACAGCCTTTAGATCCCTGGTTCAAAGCCTCTCTCTGTCCCATTTCTCCCACGTGGAGCACAGCAGAAAGATTTGCATTGGAAAGATCGCCGGCTGCCTGCCAGAGAGAGTTACTCAGGAGGACAGGGTCTACCTGTAACGGGGCAGAAAGTAGAAGACAGTCTGCAAAGAGGGAGGTTTCTGGGAGAAGTCTGTGGGCTAAAAGGGGGGTTAAAACTAAGTGCTTGCTTACGCTGTTGGCCTAACTTTTAAATCAGGTTTTAATTGCATGAAAAGCCGTCCTCATCCTTTTTGATTACATCCTTCCATCGCCCTCAGAACCACAGCATCTGAACATCTTATTAATAAAAGCTATTTTGGAAAATAAAACTCCTTTGGAATATATGAGGATTAACACTATATGTAGACCACGATGGCTTAAAAGAGATTGTTATGGTCTATTGTGCAAATACATATTTACTAGAGCTTTTGAACTACAGATCATGCAAATATGTATTCAGGGACTTTTAAAAATGGAGATTATTGACCTGACAGATCATAAAGGCTCCTTTGAAACCATTCTGGGTTACGGTATCATGTAAATACTTATTTAGGCAATTTTTTAAAATCTTCGCTAGTACAGTCAGTGAAAATCCTCATGAAAATAAATGTTTTTCTCACCTGACAGCCACAGCGATTTTGAAAGCTAAATACCTCCCGCCCCCACATTTATAGAATCCAGCTCCATCCTACCTGGGGATGACAAAGCTGTATCCTGCGGGGTACAATGTCACCTGTCAGCGAGGTGGTGACCACCCCAAAGCTGCAGAACAAATCCTTCATGTTTTAGAGTTGCCCGGCAAGCCCGTGGCTGTGTGTGCAGCTCCTTTACCCAGCTCCTGGGGAGGAGGATGGCCACATCCTGGGACAGCCCTGGGCAAGTCCAGAGAGCACCCACACAGTCCTTGGTATGTCTGGATGTCCCACACTGGCCACCCACATCCTGGTGACAGGGCACGGTGGTCCCAGCTCCCAGAGGAGAGGGAGAGCTTGTTTGGGCAAGAACTGGTGTCTGAGTTACCTGGGTCTGAAACGGAGCTGGGGGCAGGGCAGTGGGAACTGCATTGAGACTCCGTCCCTCTAAAAAAGCTCTAGTATGTGCTATAGCTCATGTTTTAGGTGTTCAGGTGCTGTCTCTGAGTTAGGAAGATGTCCAGCAGTACCTTGGTAAGCTCTTTCATCTCTCCACGAGTAATAAATAACCTTCTGTTCTCAGCAGAAGACAGAGTGTGCTGTTACCAGAGATCACAACGAGTTGTGTTAGCAACAAAGGATGGGAGACCATGTTCTCCACTCCTTCCCCATGCTCACAGCAAGGGCAGCACCTTGAAACTAGCCTGGAGAAGAGGAGGCTCAGAGGTGACCCTATCGCAGTCTACAACTACCTGAAGGGAGGTTGTAGCGGAGTGGGAGTCGGCCTCTTCTCCCAGGAAACTAGTGATAGGACAAGAGGACACAGCCTCAAGCTTCGCCAGGGGAGGTTCAGGTTGGACATTAGGAAGCATTTCTTCTCAGCAAGGGTCATTAGGCATTGGAAGGGGCTGCCCAGGGAGGTGGTGGAGTCACCATCTCTGGAGGGGTTTAAGAAAAGCCTGGACATGGCACTTAGTGCCCTGGTCTAGTTGCCATGGTGGTGTCAGGGCAATGGTTGGACTCGATGATCCCAGAGGGCTCTTCCAACCTGATTGATTCTGTGATTCTGTGAAGCTGCCTGTGAAGTGCAGGATCAGGTAGGGACACGCTACATCTGTACACCTGGGCGCTGAAGGACAGACCGACTGGAAAGCTCATCCAGAAAGCATCGCCTGTAGCCAGAGAAGGGTAATAATAGGGGGTGGTGATCAAATATTTTATAAAGAAAAGAGAAAAATGAGTGTTCATCTTGCACAGGCCACGTACAACCAGTCAGGTAGGTGTAACTTCTAGCTACCACAATGCAGGCTGGATTTCAGCTGGTCACTTTGGGGATGAAAAAGAGTTTTTCCTGTTGGCAATTTCCTGAGTAAATTGATATTTTCAGCTTTACACAGATCTCTCATTATTCAATATTACATCAATAATATAATGGCGTTTGTTAATTTGTATTCATGTGTATGATTAAGTAAAAACAACTTTTTATATACACGGCCCAGCAGTACAGTGGTTGTTATGTTTTGTTATGTGTTATAATAACACAGTCTTCCAAGAATTTGTGCATGTGTGTTAAACTGATTGTGCCAGGTGATTGCAATATTCCTGGAGCACAGACACTGCCTTGATGAATAGTGGTGTAAATGCTCCAGCAATTTTGCACATAAACGTGTCAGCTCTGGTCTACATAATGGAGAGAGGTCCTTTCATGGACTGGATAAAAGAGGGTTTATGAATCATGGAAAAACATGCTTCCCATAGAAAAAAGCATGGTATGTGAATTTTCTTCAGAAAGTCCTCAAAAAAACCCCACCACCTGGAATCCAGCCAGAGCATTTTAGTGCTCTTTTGTCATTCTGATGGTTGAAGAGAGCTGTTCATGGTGATTAACAAGGGTGTGCGGGTTTGGTTTTTTTAAGATCCAACTACAAACAAAAGGTAGTAAATTTAATTTTCATTAGGGTAGAATTACTGTTCTCTTACTACGAGCAGGAATACACATTAACAAAAACTCCTTGTTACTTTCTCTCTGCAGATCTGGCTTCTATTTTCCTCGGCTATAGGAAGGTTTGGCTTAACATTCACTATTCAACAAGGCACCATAAAATCTCCCGCAAGAAAATTTACTGTAGGTATATAGTAAATCACGTAATTTACACTCATTTACAAAACAAAGACTCATTCCATTGTACGAGCAACAATTAAGGGGTGCACCTCGCACACGCCCCATTTTTAATGCTGTTTTCTGGCATTTGGACTATTTAAGACAAAAAAAGTATCTCATAGAGTTATAAACGGAGCCGCGTAGGAAAACCAAACTTTAGGGAGAATTTGCACAACTGGTTTTCAATATTAAAATATTTTCAGGAGTTCTGAAGTCAATTTCTGCCAATTTTCTGCTCAGGTGATTCACATCGCTGAGAGAGATACACTACTCCTGGTAGCAGAGCTACTTTAGACTGTGGCCACAGGTTCAGTGCTCGCAAGAAACCCGCACAAAGCTCTGCTTCAGAAAGCAGTAGTCAGGCTTTGTTTCTCAGCTAGACCCACGCTTGTCAGCTCTTCCCACCTGAAAAATAGTCCTACACCCAGTGGGAACTTTAAAGCTGTTATGAATGGTTACTCCTCTGAACGCTGCAAACTTTGCAGTGCAAACGGCCGTCTCTGCATTGCCCTTGGGCTAAATAAAACAACAAACTCTGTTTTCCACTTGTGCAAGGGTGCTGCAAACCCAAGCTGGGGCTTCTGTGTTAAATTAGTTTCCATTTCATTTTACATATTATGCGTGGGGCAAGCATCGCTCTTGCTAGTTTTGATGACAAATTCCTATCCCAGTGAGATCGTTCCTGAAAGGGTTTCTAAGAGTGAGTCAAACACACCCCTGCCCTTTGGGTTTTGATGGACTTCCTATGTTGCACCTTCCATCCTTCTTTTACTGCTGTGTTAAGGAGAAGGAAAGGATTTTGTGTGTTGATGCCCTCAACTTATACCTTTATAGAGGAGAGAATTTTAGGAATCAAACCACAAAAAGGCAGTACACCCCACCTGTTTTGTGACTTGTTTGGGTGGCAATGGGAAGCAGAGCAAGGAAGAAGCCCCTCTCAGCAGGGATGGACACTCACGTCCCCGTGTGCCAGCGTAGGGTTGGTGCCATGGGGACCCTCTGCCCGACCTCCTCCTGGGGCTCCAATGTGTGGCACAGAGAGGGGATAAACCAGAAACAAGCTAATTAGCCTAATCACAAAGCCATCCTCAGTCACCATCCGCTGGGTAAACCCACCCCAGCAGCTAGAATTAGGGGATTTGGGGAAAACTGATACTGCTGCAGGGCCATAAACAGAGGAGTGCACCTGAAGTAGCCACGAACCCCCGGGGAGTGCTGGGGGAAGTGAGAAGCTGGTTACTGCAAAGACAAGTGACTGTGAAATCCTGTTCTATTCTTCCTGCAATAAAAGTGTGTTAGTTCTCCAAGCGAGTGTTTCGGGGACGGTCTCACGTCCCGCCACTCCTCCCAGGGACAAGCACAGTCCCACAGCCACAAGTAATTTTGCAAAACCACAGTAGTGGTTTTATCAGCCGGGAAGGCTCCTGCTTCGTGCCTCTGCGAGCTGGTGCTGGTTACCATGAGGCTGGGTCTTACATCGATATCCTCAGCCATGCTATATTTCGCACTTGGATATTCGGTCCCACCAAAGACAGATGCACAGGAAATACACACTACTCATGTTTGTAAGCAATAAAGATAATTCAGTTAGGTTTTAACTTGTGTGGCTGGTTTGCTCTTTGTTTTTTAATAGACTGGCAGCCGACCTCCATAGGAAGCTGCATTTGGACAGGGGTGAGATATCGTTTTAAGGATGCCGGGCTCTGCACGGGAGGTTTGGGCATCCATCAGCCTTTCGGTCTCCTTTCTTTACTTCATCGCTACAAACCATTTACGTTGTGTTACCTAAATGCTTACCTAAGGAGTGTATATTCAAATTTCACCAGGGGAAAAAAATAATCTAATAATGCTATTATGTTATTTCACAAAAACATGGTGAAATAACACACTTCTTTATGGTCTCATTCTTCTTCAACTCAGCTAAGTGATTTCTATCTCATTAAGGTCAGTGGTATAGAATCAAGCCATTACACATGAAACATAAAAACCTCGTGTTTTTGAGGCTGAAGGTGTTTGTTTAGAGACAGGACAGAGAATTTCATACAACTCTGGCTGCCTTCACATTCATCAGTTGATTACTGACACCTTTTAGATTAGTGAGAAGCAAACAAAAGTTGCTGAAAGTGTAACCCAAGCACCAGAAAAATATAAATTCACACTTTTAATTTATATAGCACAGCTCCTGAAAAATTCCTTCTCCCAAACGTTGCCTCAAATGTGTCCATTTTCTTTACACGTCTGATCTCAAATAACCTTGGAGGTTTCACACAATGCAGAGCAACCCCAGAAAATAATAAAGGTATTTTGTGAAATACTGCTTAGTCTCTGGGATAAACCTGGAGCACTGACTTGTATAGCTAGAGGCTTATTTTTAGATCCTCCAGAGAATACATGTGAAAAAGGAGAGAGAGAGAAAGAAAGAGAGAGAAAGAACAATTTAAATCATCATAACTTCATAAACCAGATTTTTTTGGTAAGATTATTTGATAAAACATAGCTGAAAATATATTTACAATCAAAATGGGTTTATTGTGATTTCAAAGCCTTTGCCTAAAAAAAAAAAAAGTGTTTGCTTTGCATTAGCTCCTCCAAGAGGCCAAAACTGTTAAAAAAAAATAATGAATGTGCCCATTTTTACTAAATTATTGGAATGACCAGTCTAAAACCAGATCCTTTTCTCCTCGGGGAGTGGGACGGCCGCCTCTGGAGGGGGTTTGAAAGGGAGCCCCAGGGCCATCCGCAGTGGTCCACAGCCTGGCCATGGAGACCTCAGCAAAATGCGAGAGCAGGGGCCAGCCCCTCTCCTAGGGAAGGAAAAGAGAAGCAACACGGTGCCCATCAGGGGCTCGCCCAGGACCTGGCCCTGGGGCATGGCTGCTGCACCTCCACATCTGGAACCTGACCAACAGATGGGCCAGAAGGAAAACAAGCTCAGGACACCAGTAATATTTTTTTTTTCTCTCTCTCCCCCCCGCCCCCTTCTTTTATTTAATCTTTTCTTTTTTTCTTTTTTTTTCTTTTCTTTTCCTTCATTCTCTTCTCTTTCCCTTTCTTCTACTGTTGCCTTTGCAGAAGGGCCAGGAGGGAGAGGGCTGGGTGGGAAAGGAAGTATATTTTACGGCACTTTCATTACTCAACTTGATGAGAGCTAATAAAAATTCTTAATTGAAAATAAGTACCTTAATGACAATATCATAATCAGGAGTTATATTTCCTATTTACTTCAATATAAAATACCTTGCTTTCTGAACCAATCATAGCAAATTATTCTGAACACTTTTACTTATTGGCTAACACATTAGAAAGATAGTAAATACAGTTTTAAGTAGAATCACCTGCGGTTGGTTTTTCACTGCAACTTTCCTTTCTGTTGCTAAAAACAATATTAGATGGTCTCCTGATTGTTATTGAAACATATACGGTCGCTTTCCCATATCTTTATTTGGCTTTTTGACTGTGGAGTCAGCATTTAATCCAACCATTTGTGACATGGTTAACACCCACAATCATTTCCTGTTATGCCTCACACTGACTATAGTGGGCTGCTGTATATTTTCCAACGCCCACTCTGCTGTCTTTACAATCAGATTATGCCATTAGACATAGACAATGAATCACTGTAATTGTTCTAATATGGCCAAACTGCCAGCAAACATTAACCCTTTCTAGGGACTCGGTAGTTAATTCTATATGGACCTGTGGTTACAAGGTGCTAAGAAACTTTGGGGGTTTTATGATATGGAAAGGTTCATTTTTGTTAATAAAACAACAGTTAAAGTGCTTGATTTGGTTTCTATAGAATGACTGAGGACTCTAACCAAAGACAAAGAAGAAAATTAATAAAGTAAGGAATGTGAATCAGTGGTTTTAATCATAAGAATTCGTAGAATTTTGTACAAAACATCTTCAAGAAGAGAGATCAGCGCTTGCTTCTTATGGATTGGACCAGAAGATCATTTTGTGCATCTTCAAGAGTTTTCCTTAGGACTTAACAAAGGCATAAAGCCAAGCATATGGTCTGTGTATCCCACCCTAGCTACAGTGCTGTTAAATGACTCTACACATACATTCATGTTGACATACTACAAAAATACTTCAAGGATACATCATCTTCCCAACACCCTTTTGTTGAAATGCTTGCAGTAAATCAGCTCCTGATCAAAGCAGTGCTACCCTTTGCAATGAGTAGAGGACTAAGTGGAAATCAAAAGTCTATTAGCATTGGAAATGCCATTTCTACGGTGGTCTGGAGATTTTTGCAAATAATTTGTTTAGGCCCCAAACTAACCATCATTAAATGAATGAAAGTCTCTATACAGACACCTTTTGACATTAATTTAGGGTGGTAATGTATCAGATTAGGGTTTAATATTAAATTCTGACTTGGGTAATTAAAATCTTATTACTTATGTGGATATTCTCAGTTTAATGGGGATACAGGGAATCGGCTTGCCCTGCTCTACCCTTAGTCAAGTAAGGAGTGAACCTAAAGCAGGAGGAGAGGAACGAGATAGCACTGCGGATGCTATGCCCATCTTCCCTTCAGATTTCACAGCAGTTGGGATCATCTACAAATTTCTTTATATACCCTGGCAAAAGTAGCTTCTTGAACCAAATATGCTAGGTATAAGCAAATCTAGGAGAGAATAGGAGGAAAAAAAACACCTTTTTTTTGTTTCCATTGAGAGCTCTGCAAGATTCCTGGGGGCAAAACAGACAACTCAAACCACCTAAGAGTCAAAACCTATTCATTAAATATAGGCAAAAACATAACGAAGAAAACATGAAATTCCAGTGCCATCTATGGGAAATATATATACACATATAATTAGGGGAGGCACTCATGCAGAAAACGAAATTATTTTAAAGCCAAGAGAAATCTTGGAAAAAGTAATGTCGTAGTGAAAACTTTAAGTATTGAGTTCAGGTAAAAATGCAGAAGACATGCAATACAAATATCTTGATGGCTCAGGACTAAGCAAACCCTCTGTGTCAATAGGGGATGGAGAAGCTCACTTGTGTTAGCAGGGCTTCAGCCATCACTAAGACCACAACAGAGCTGGTGGCAAACCCTGGTTTTGGTATCTACAACCCCCTGGCACAGCATATGCTATTGAACCACACAGTCCAGTTTTGGACCAAAGCTGGTTCACTGATGGGCAGCATGCCTCTCCAGCTGGGTTTTGATGGTTGGCACTTGCCCTCATTATAGACTGAATCTGCAGCAAAGCCAAGATCACATTGAGTTCCCACCACGAGATACATGGGAAGGGATCCAAACTTCGTGCTTCTGCAAGGGACCTTCAGGCCTGAGCTCTCAGATTGTCTATATTTTAATGAGAACGTGTATGAGCAAGATATGACTAAGGACTGGGGAATCCAGACTGCTATATGTAATGTGCTTTAGGACCTTTTGGGATGAAGCTGCTTTATAAATGCCAGATATAGCACCATTACTTTCACTTCAGTTTTTATAACTTTGGCAAAAACATTGCTGTCGGGATGAAGCTTCGCCTGCTTCTCCTGAGCTTGGGTGGGAACCTTTTTTTTCCAAATCCGAAGAATCTGGTTTGGCTGAATTTCAGTTCATTTAATGCAAAAAAGTAGAAAACATTTAACCCTAAGACCTTTTCCTGAACTCAGCCCAAGACAGCTTTGTCTTTGAATACCAGATTTGGCAAGTTCTTGCTAGGCTCTTTTTTGGAAGATTTAAAAAAAATAATACATTCTCCTTCATTTCTTGGTAATATATGTCCCACTTGCCATTCTTAATCTAGTTTCTTAAATAATTCACTACTGTTGGTACATAAGGTACTTTTATACTTCAGACTGAACAACATATATTTCAATAAGTCTGAACCATATTTGAAAATCAGTTTCCAAACAGGACACCACATCATACAGTGTTGTATCTAATCACATAGGGTACTGCCATATCACTTGATCCAAAGATTTTTGAAGTTAATCTTAGGACTCCTTTCAACTGCATTCAGTTGATAGCACACGTGAAATGGAGCAAAGATTTTTTGAAAAACAGAAGAGGTCCTAAATTTACTGGATTTTTGAACTCCTTGCAGGAAAACACTATTTGGAAAGAAGAGAGAATTTTAAATAACATTATACATGCACACACATACGTATATGAAAAAAAATAAACAGAAGCATCTTTGGAAGGCAATAAACTGTCTACTGATAGACAGATAGACATGGAACATGTTGGGAGAGAACCACTGCTCACCACACACTCAGCACAGCTCACCAGAACCTTTTGAGGAGGTCTCATAGCAAACGTGGCATTGTGCACATTTTTGCCATGCTGCTGTGGAGTATGAACAGCAAAAATGACTGATGTGGTAGTTGCTGCTCTAAAGACCAGTTTACCCATCATGAGGCTTTTGCAGTGCCCATGGGAGTATGCTGGGAGAACAGCCCAGAGCCACCAGCCAGGAACAGGGCAGGAGAAGATGCACAGGGATGAAGCAAAACGGAGACAAGAATGGAGGAGGGAGGAAGGAATCGGTGGACAAAAACCCAGCAAAGTGGTATGTTGGGGAGAGAACAAGAAACCTCGGACTTTCTGACATGTGCACTGAAACTAAATATACATCTGGCATTTCTAACTGGCTCTCACATGGGCTTGGATATCACAATTTGCTTATTGAGATAGAAAAGCTGGTTCAGGAAAATGGATTATATGTATTTTTATTATTTTTCCCTCCTTGATTTTGTGTTAAAGATATAGACTGTCTGTGTAAGAATCACCTTAGTAAAGTTGTGAATGATTTATGACATGAACAGTCCCAGACAAGTGTGGGGAGCAAAGGAGGGAAGTGTCATGCTGGTTTCTGTACTACACAGCTCAGCCAGAAAAGTCCATTAAGCTCAGGCACTCAAAAAGAACAAAATCTCCTCGACACTCTGGCCACTTAGCTCTTTTTACTGGAGTCCGCAGCAACAGGACCCTTTTCTCAATGTGTTAGACAATATCTGTCCTTCCCGTCTCTTGGTTCACCCACTGATGAGCCACATCTTCAACTAACACAACCTGGTGCTTTTCAGTCTCCAGTGCTTTTAGAAACAGAAAACAGTAAGTTCCTTCCACCCTATCTTTAGTTAATTCTCAGTCCTTCTGAAGAGTCTGCTAAACATCGTGTCTTTGCTGCTATTACTAATGCAGAACATGAGCAAGCACAGAAAGAGGTCCAACAGCAAGAAAAGACAGCTTGGTAGAAATGATCATTCTGGAGGACTTCCACACCTCCCCAGCATTTTAAACACACACAATAATGGTAAAACCTTTCACTGTCATACATACATGTACACGTGGGTACATATTGTACTGCTGTAGAAATATTCCCAATTTTAGTATAATGGTTCAGAGCTGGCACAGAGCGTAGGTGTCTCCATTTCCCCATGGCGCGATTGGCCTTGGCTGCTCCTTATCCAACAGCTGTGATCAGCAATAACCACAGCATGGACCCTTCTGCCAGGGGTGAGCTTCTGCCCACTCATTCCAAGGGGAATTGAAGGACCATGCTTTGCAGAAGGATTAAAATCCCACAGAGAGTCAAAGGGGACATTGGACACTTAGTTCCCACGCACACATACCTCCCACCAAATCCTTTCCTCGTGGGGACTTTCCTGACCTTGCTGATGGCTCTCAGTAGTACCAGCTTTCACTTCTATAGCATGTTTCTGGTGCAAATGCACATGGCTGATGGCTGAGAAGCTTTGGAGTGATCCTGCCTTGTGTCACAGCAGTGTTACTGCAGTAGGTCAGACTTGGGAGTGACTTCATTGCCATGGGGACTCGTGGACCCCTTCCAGGAGCCCACAGAACAAGGAGAGCTCTGGTCCACAGCATGTGTTAGCTGACAGGTCCCTGGCAGGTCATCCCACATGTTTGGGAGATGGAGTTGAGGATTTAAGGTCAATATTTGGAGAGAAGAGCAAATGAACACACTAAAATTCTCGACTTGAATTAATCTTTAAGTTTTGAAATTTTAAATTAATCTATTGCACTGCAAATAAAGCAAAGTAACAATCAAAATGTCTCAGCACAGGCAGAAAAGATATCTACGCTGGGCTGTTTAGAGTACACAGCCCACCCAATGGGATGAGTGTGGGGGAAAGAAAACACATGGCTGAGGTATGATGACAGCTGAGGTGGAACAGGACAACCAAGCAGCCAGGGCATGGCCAGAGGCACACAATCCATCCATACTCCAAAATGATCATTCCCTTCCGCTGGTACTACTTCCTAACGCTGCTGACCATACCTGATAGTATGGGAAGAACAAAGGGAAGCTTGTGCTGGCAGATTAGTAAAGCCCGGTTTCAGATGGCGAGGAGATCTATGTGAAAGGGCCAGTGTGTAGAGAAAGAGCAGTCACATTTTGCCCTTGTGAAAATAAAAAAAAAATCAGATTGCGCATTAACCACTTCACAGCAAGGGAAGAAACATGAAAGAGTTAAAACTTAAAGAGAAATGAAACAAAGGAAAGCTTTCAAACACTGAATAAAAGGCTCCTTATGTTCTATCTGTCTGTGTTTCCTGATGTGTGCATGCATTGCATCTTTAGGGAAAGGAGAGTTATTTTCTCAGCTTCCTGTAAAAACTTCTATTTTATAATTAATAAAATGAAAAGTTCAATCAGCAACATCACGAGAAACAAGACATGCCTGTGATTTTCAAATCTGTCGAGTTTAAGTATCTTTTCTAGTATATAGCTGGTATTAAGGGAATATTTTTTTCACCTTTTTTCAGAGCTGAGTTGCAGAGGTCATGGTAAACCAGAGCTAGGGCTACTCAAAGCTATGTTCATGCTTATAAACTATCTTGACTGCTATAGGCTCTGATATTTTCTTTAGAGGCAAAACATACCCTCACACTCACTCTTCAGCATGTAGCTGAGCAATCTCAGGAGTCTGAGTTTTGTTTTCTTTAAATTTTATTTGAAACTCTTCCAAATCCTGGAAGGGTTTCAAATCAGAGAGGGATCTTACCCAAGGACGCATTTTTAAAGTGAAGGCGTATAATGCAACGTTCTCTTTTCTGGACTTTATGTAAATGTTAAGCTTGTCAACCATCAATTCAGTAGTGCATGTTTTTGCCACTGTCTCTGCAGTGGGTTTCCAGCAAGGATCTTTAGGGGCAGCCAACTGTCCCATGGCCTCAAAACCAGGTCTGTACTTCTGCTTCACAACCAGTGTTCTCACCGGGTACGCCTGGTTAGTCCAGAAGTAACAGCACTTTGATGCCCTCCTCTAACATCTTACAGAAACTGCTTTTTCAAGGCAAAATAACAGGAAAAGAAGAAGTGAGGAGCACAGCTCATGCACTACAGCAGCAATAATAATAATACCTAGATATTTTGACAATACCATTGAAATAAATTTTTGCCCCATCTAATAATGTTGATTACACTATTGGATTCCATATTAAACTTTATAGCTTGATGAGTAAAATTAAAATGAATGTTTTTTAAGTCTGGTACATATTATATTCTACTGGATAGTATGTTATAATATCCTACCAGATACAATATTATATCCTAAAGGAGGTCTAAAAACTGGGGTTTTTTTTAGGCAAGGCTGGTTACGAGTCTCCTACATGCTCACAACCCATTCTCTGAGCATCCATAGGACTTGCAACCCAAGGCTGTTCCCTTGTCCCTTGCTTTCTAACCCCAGGAGCTGACATGCAATGCACTGCCAGTGCCTCATCTCCAGTGGGATGCCTCAATGTCATGCCCGAGTAACACCCACTGAGCTTCCTGGTGAGCCACGTGCTGGGCTTGGCTTGCCACCACAGTGACAGTGATGGACAAATGGAACTGCCAGAGAAGCATATTGACAGGGAAGGAGAGAAACAAAATGATTTAATACTGTCAAACTAGAACACTGTCATCAGATAAGAGATAGGAATGGAGAGGTCGATAGCAAAGGTACAATAGCTGCACTACTGAAATACTTCGGGTTATTCCTGTATGATACAGTGTTGTTTTGCAAGTGGGAAGTGGGGGCAATGTGTCTAAGACGACCATTGGAAAGGAAAAAAAAACCATCAGGAAAAGATCAATGCTTGACTGAGCTATTTTATTAAATTCCCCCTGGATTTAGTCTGAGACTTAAGGCATGATACGATCAGAGCAGATTGCCTTGGGTTATTCTACTCTGAAGTTGTCCATATATCTGACATTGGTCATGACATATTTAATTTGAACTGGAAGTTCAGATTTAATGGTTGAATTCAAGTGGAACGGGAAGCACATAACCAAGTCGGGACTTACTGTCCATGACTATTGCTGCTAACCTCTCTCACATAGTATTATTAGTTTTTGTAGGACCTGGGAAGAGTCCCGTACTCTCAGAACAACCTTGGATATGGGGTGAGAATCCCATTAGTGCGTAGTAGGACCCAAAGTGGTTTCCAAAGGTGAGGTTACCCTACCGAAAACTGTATGAGACGCAGTTTGCAGAAATGAGGTGAACCTTTGGTTTCCACAAAGCCAACAGGAATTTTACTACTGACTGTAACAGAAGCAGCTTGCATCCTTGATGTAAAATCCCCAGAAAAAAAAATAAGCAGAACAAAACAAAACAAAAGAGAGTGAATACTAACAGGCTGTCTAGTTCAACTGCCCTCTCATTCCCACTGAAATTTTCTTTGGATACAAATAAATCATTTTGTCCATTGCTTACTCTACCAAACAGCTGCTATGAAGGAGTCTACCCTGACAGGCTGGCTTTAAGAGTATTTTGAAAATCGCGCTGGACAAGATTTAGCATGTAAACACTATCATCTACTGAAAAATGAGAATCAAGTTCTTTTGAACATCTTGCCCCATGTCAAAATAGTATCAGTAAAGTAGAGCTGAAAAGACAGGCACATTAATTGAAGGTACAATTAGTAGCAGAAGGCTTGTTAGTAGCAGCACGTGTGACTATTTCTAGACATATTTTCTATTACCCCACTTTTTCCAGTCCCAGTTATGCTCAGCCAAATAGGCACTATTAACGTCTCGCATTAATCTTTCTGCAATGAAGGAAGTCAGCAGAGCCAAATCTTTTCCAATGCCTGTAAGAAGCCCACTGACTCCTGCACTTACCTGGATTCAGTGGGTTTTGACCTCTCCATGAAATCATCATGGAAACAATCCACACGCACTCTCTCCCCAGCCAGCAATAAACAGAATAAAGAACATAGATAAAGAAGTGAATGAACATTTAAAATATACCCTTACTCATTGTCTGGAGGAGGTAAATCAAAACAGCTCTAATGATGCGAGTGATTTCTGCATTAGATTCACAAAGTCAGGTCTTCGGAGTATTTTTTTTTTTAAAATTTGGTGGCCATGAGAAAAACTTATGTTAGATGGCATCCAACCGCAGAGTGGGGTACCGATTTCTCTACTTGAGGTATTTGCATTTCATATACTGTCACCTGTATTGTATGGTTCAGGGTGAGATATACATGGGTCTGAAGAGAAGGGAACGTATCCCTCTGGCTGTCCAGGAACAGACAGGGATGGACAGAAGGGAAAAGTGTCCTGGTGAAGAAAAATCACATCTGAAGGCTTCATGCTTTCACGACAGATTTCTTTGGCATCCTCACCACCTTCCCATTGCTGTCTCCAACCCCTCTGTTACGCCAAGACCATGTCCCCACATCACTGGTTGTGCCCTGAGCAGAACATGGGTCTGCTCGCACCTCCTGCAAACTTGGATACGCTTAGCCCAAAAGCTCCTCAGAGCCATGGTCTGCAAGGCACTGAGCCCCATGAGCCATTTCTCATGTCCGACCCTTCACCACACACCTCAGGGGCGATGTGGGGGACACAAAGCTGGCAGCACCCACGCCTGCTGCACCACCTGCCGCTGATGGCCTCTCTGTGCATCTTCCTCAAGTGTTACTTAGAGTTTTGGACAGCATCATTAATCTGAGAGGCACTTATGGAGATATATTGGTATCCACCTGATCATTGATGTCTTTTTCTCCTCCCATATGATTCATTGGGAGGGAATTAGGGTAAAATGTAAAAAGTATGCTGATGTAATGGTGCATTTTTCAGGAGCTCATTCATTGTCTTCACCTTGAGCTTTCAGATGGGCTAAAGTTGCAAAGCAAACAATAGGAAATCTTCCTTTAAAATCATGCTAATGAAAAAGAAATAAAAAATAAGAACACCTTTATAGCATACCTCAGCTCTGACTTATCAAACGCAAGGTGTTTGTTAGATGCAACAGGTTCCTTCCTACGAAGCAGTGTTCTTACATTCCTCACACCCCCTGTAGGCTTTGAAATCAGTGTTCAAAGTGGACTTTCTGAATTCATGAAAACCCACAGGTCTATAATACATCCCTAATGGAAGTCAAACATGACACCCTAGAGATAAAACACAGTGGCCTTACCCTCTGTTCACAGTAGGTGTCTGTGTATAATAAATATTTTATTTTACTACAAAAACAAATAACTAAACATACCCCCTGTGTTTGTTCTGAACTCTACAGTAGCTTTTGTGAGTTTACTATATTTCAAAGCTGAGAGAGGAAACCACAAAGTCACGTCAGTTATATTGCACGCTTGCACAAGGCGAGCCAGTGTTGCTTCCAGCCCCACCAAGCTCCTGGGACATGGACAGCTTTGGCCCTCAGGGCGAAGACCCACAAGGAGCCCAGCTTCGGGGTGGAAAGCCCACCAGGCACAGCCCCAGCTTTCAAACAATACATTAGACCAAAACAAGCCCTGTTGGTTTTGCTACTTTTACTGTTAGGTGATGGTCCTGCAGGACCTCAGTTAAACCGGTGCACTTGCTCCATTCTGCTGCAGGATCTGGGGCACCTTCATTCAAGGTGGGACACCCAAAATACATGGGTGAGCTGACATCAAAGGGGAAGCACAGCGGCTCCTCTGAGCTATTTCATATACGACCATGCTCTTGATTGTACCTATGACTATGGCACTTCTCCACTATTGCCTCGTTTCTTAGGATATCTGCTCTGAAAGAGGTAAGTGTAAGCTGAAATCATCCCCCCCCTTTTTTTCCTCATCTTCAGGAGTCCTTCAGCTGTGGGCCTACAATTATGGAGAACCTCATTAGCTTCAGAAAACTGTGGGTGGAGAAGACTGCTAGAAAGGAGAGCCGTGGCATGTAGCAGGGCTCCACGGCGAGGGCTGTGTCCCTCACCACAGACCAGGCAGCAGCACCAAGGCTGGCAGCAGGCTCTCCCCAGCTTAACCTCGTTAAATACACATAGTACAAAGCACGCTTGCTGCAAGAACATAGCTCATATTCTGCTTCCCAAGGTGTTCATGCCACTCCTCTGGCTCTCAGGATGCTGTTTTATCTGTTTGCTGCTTCTGGGCACACACAACAGCCACACGCAGGGGTAGGGCACCCTCCTGGTGCAGCCCCAGCTCTGATGCCATCCCTTCAGTTGAATCTGGAGGATGCTTCAGCTGTAGCATTGCAATATCCCCCGTCTCGCAGCACCACGGATGCTCAGACACTTCCCCATCAAGTGCCTAATGCCTGCTAATAAGAGAAATGTGACGCTTCCATTGAACGTGGGGCAGGTTATGAGACATCGCTCTTATTTCAAGGGCAGTGTCAAACCACCCAACTTTTAAATACATATATATATAAAGGAAACTGAGAGAAGATCTCGTAAATGTGCAGTTCCTGATGAATCACTGAGTTCTGACAGCTTTACACAGATATAACTGCACCCGGCCAATTTCTCAGCTGGTGTAAACTGGCATCCATCCATGGACTGTAATGAAGGCAGGCCAATTTACACCAGCCAGCTGACCCATTTTTATTGATTTTAAATGATTTACATCAGGCTCAAGATGGAGTAATACATTGTTGAATCAGGCCCACGAAGTATGAGCCCTAACCTCACATTATCAAGGAATTCAAAATTAGGATTTCTCTTGGTCTATCATTATTTCATGCTTTTACATCTATCAAAAGTGAGGTTTTCTAAGTGCTGCAGTGTGAGGGTGTCATTATCTAGACACAATAATAAGAGATTCGGGCACTGTAAAAACCTTAAACCTTGACTTGTAGATTTATACAAGACATTTAATGTTATTTTAACATAGTATTTGGTATGTACTTTTATATGTTTCAGTGGCTTATATCATCATTCTTACTGTACTAAAACTTACATGTCCTTTTTCTTAAATAATATCCTTGTGTAAATTTTTTGTAAGCTCTAGGTTTATTTTATGACCCATAAATTTTGACAATATATTAAAATCTTGGAGGAATTTAATATCAGTAGAAGCTTATCTTAAAAAATCATTTCTCCGTGTTCTAGAGACTTAGACATATCTAGTATGTTAAAAGGCTTAATAGCTGTTTGTAAATTTTACAGCAACTGTCAATAACTTCATAATATATTGAGACAGTTAATAGGTCAACAGAAAATATTTATAACTTGCTATAAACTTTACCCAAGAATAAACTAACTGCTAATGATGATGAAACATAAAAGTCAATTAATAGTCATTTTAATATTTTGTCCTAATTTAAACACAGTTTTACCATTCGCTATAAAAATACTATCTGAGCAGAGGTAAGGAGTACTGCTTGTTCTAACTGGGCAAAAATCTCTGAAAACATCTCCAGTGATGGAAGAAGAAAGCAGGAACACCTGCAAAAATGCCATATACATAAGGAAGCATGCTTGAAAAGATTTTTCTCCTTTCAATAAAGTAATTTTGATATCACACATCTCCTCCTCCACACGTCTTTTGCAAAATAGTCTTTCAACATTTAAAATATTTTCACATCTAAATCACGTTTTGTTTCTAAGCCTACGTATGCCTGATCCTCACGTGGGACTCAGTTCAAAAACATCGAGATACACAGATTCTTATCAGCCTGCAGACTTGCAAATTACAGAATCACAGAATCAACCAGGTTGGAAGAGACCTCAGGGACCATCAAGTCCAACCATTGCCCTTACACCTCCCTGTCAACTAGACCAGGGCACTAAGTGCCATGTCCAGGCTTTTCTTAAACACCTCCAGAGATGGTGACTCCACCACCTCCCTGGGCAGCCCATTCCAATGTCTAATAACCCCTTCTGTAAAGAAATGCTTCCTCATGTCCAACCTGAACCTCCCCTGGCCAAGCTTGAGGCTGTGCCCTCTTGTCCTATCGCTAGTTGCCTGGGAGAAGAGGCCGACTCCCACTCCACTACAACCTCCCTTCAGGCAGTTGTAGACTGCAATAAGGTCACCTCTGAGCCTCCTCTTCTCCAGGCTATACACCCCCAGCTCCCTCAGCCGTTCCTCGTAGGTCAGACACTCCAGACCCTTCACCAGCTTGGTCGCCCTCCTCTGCACTCGCTCCAACACCTCAACATCTCTCTTGAAGTGCGGGGCCCAGAACTGGACACAGGATTCAAGGTGCGGCCTCACCAGTGCCGAGTAGAGAGGGACGATCACTTCCCTAGACCGGCTGGCTACACTATTCCTGATAGAGGCCAGGATGCCATTGGCCTTCTTGGCCACCTGGGCACACTGCTGGCTCATGTTTAGCCAGTTGTCGATCAGCACCCCCAGGTCTCTTTCCACCGGGCCGCTTTCTAACCACTCTTCCCCCAGCCTGTAGAGCTGCATGGGGTTGTTGTGGCCGAAGTCTAAGACCCGGCACTTGTTCTTGTTGAACCTGAATTAGGAAACACCTTTACTCCCCTTATGCCACCTCCCAGCCTCCCCACTTGCACCATGTCATAGCTCATTTTAGCTGGTTTGCAGACACCAGCTGTCAAATCTGACCAGGACTGAGTGACACGGTTTCAGACCGTGTTCCAGCTCATTCCATAGCAGCCTCTCGCTGGTGACTCTGCTCAGCTCTAAACATCCTCTTCTTGCACCTCCATTGCACGGCCGTGAGCTTTTATACAAGTAAGGGCTGGCAGGTCTCTTGCTGTGGTTTTCACATTACAAAGTCAACGAACTGCACCCGATTAATTTTTTATACTTAATATTAGGCTTTATTAATCTAGTATTTTATTAATAGAATTTTTAAATATTTAATGCCAAATTTTTATATGTAATACTAAGACTTATTAATCTACTAAATTTTATTAATAGAATTTTTGTAACTTTCTTTTTTTTCCCCTCCATATCAGTTATGTAATTTTAAAAACACTGCAACGCCAGACTGAAAAACACACAATCCATCCTCTCAGAGGAGGATGTGTAAGGACGGCACTTACCCATTCCTCCTCATTGCCCACCAAAGTCTAAGTGCTGTGGACTTATTTCCTTTCTGTTCATGCCTACTGGGGTGGCTGCAGACAGACCTCAGATCCAGCAGCCTTACCTCCATTCCTAACGAGCCCTAATTATACTTTGTTTGTGTGGTGAGACTAGATTCAATAGCACATGACTCCCCTGTTAAGAAACTCTTCTTCAGTTGCATATTCCTAAGGCACCTTATGGGATGCCATTCTGCGTATAATCTGATTTTTTTCCCCTTCCAAATTAGTAACACAGTCACATAGCAAATTGGAATATGCATGTAGCTTCAACACTGATATGGCGTTGCCTTCTCCTCTTCCTGACACTTTTGATGTTGTTCCCTTTCATCGTCGTCACCGTCCTGCTTCTGCAGCAGACTTCACATCTAAGGCCTTGTGCAGGGCATAATTAGAAGCTGCAGGACCAAGGCTTGAAGGTTGGGCTCTTGTTTTTCAGGCAGCAGCTTGGGAAAGGGCAACTGGCCCCTCAGTAGTCACTGTGTGCGTGGGGCCACTGCCCACCCCAAAGGGAGGCCCCTGGGCTGCCCAGACCTCTCTCTCCGCCTTGGCTTGGCCGCCTGGTCACCAATGGTATGAACTCAGGTCAAAGAGGGATGTTCTCTCCTAAGTCACTTTCATTAAGGTGAGGGAAACATCCCCAAAAGCAGAGAAGCTCCCTCTCACCTCTCCCCCCATGTAGAGCCAGGGAAGGGATCACAGAATCACAGAATCACAGAATGTCAGGGATTGGAAGGGACCTCGAAAGATCATCTAGTCCAATCCCCCTGCCGGGGCAGGATTGCCTAGACCATATCACACAGGAACGCGTCCAGGCGGGTTTTGAATGTCTCCAGAGAAGGAGACTCCACAACCTCTCTGGGCAGCCTGTTCCAGTGTTCAGTCACCCTTACAGTAAAGAAGTTTTTCCTCAAATTTAAGTGGAACCTCCTGTGCTCCAGCTTGCACCCATTGCCCCTTGTCCTGTCAAGGGATGTCACTGAGAAGAGCCTGGCTCCATCCTCTTGACACTTGCCCTTTACATATTTATAAACATTAATGAGGCACTGAGGACCCTTGCTCTGCTGGCAGAGCCAAGGGAGCTCTTGCTTACATCTAACTCCTGCAACTGAGGGACAAGGCTTGCCATCTTCTCCTAAATATCATTTTCATACCCTCACAAGGATATAATACAGGTTTGTGTATAATAAACTCTTTACCCCGCATTGCACTCTGTGTCTAGCGTCCATGTGTCCATGTGTCCTTTCCCCTTTGGAAAGGTATTTTGCTTATAAACCTCACGGTTTCACTACAGTGCAGGAAAACCAGATAGTTTTCACTTTGCTGTTGCATAACAGGCATCTTAACATCCAAAGCTCTTAAACAAGAATAACCATTTATCTCAGAAAAGTGCTGAACGAACAGGATTTATTGCAATTGTGTAGTTGGCTGATCAAATCACGTTTGTTTTTCTGGAAAGGGTTGGTATTTGGAAAATAAACTTCTTTTTGTGAGAAAACGTGTGTACCTATCCAACAAAAATATCCTTTTAGCGTGAAGGAAGGGCACCACCAGCCCTTCCCAGCTGTCGAGCCTTGGAGAGCAGATCCCAGGGTGAGGGCACTGAGAGCCGAAGGAGTTGGAGCAGCTTTGAGCCCATTTACTCCCCAACTGCAAAGGGATGTGGGCAGCTATGGACAAGCCTCACGCTCGCTACAACCCCTCTTTATTCCTACACCATGCTTTGCAGGAGCACAGCAACAATTTGGGGGCCTCTTTGCCTTTTGGGCGTCACAAGGCTCATCCCAATACGCAGCCAGTACACGTTGTAGTTCTCTGGTTTGGTGTTGGAGCAGCTGGGCAGCTCCAGAACCTGCCACCATCTATAACCCTGCTACAGACCCTTTCTTGGCATGCTGGGCTCAGCTGGTGCTGTTTCATGGGAAATGTCATATTTCAGCGTTTTTAAGAGAAAAAGATGTTTCCACTGCTATTAATGGTAATAGTAAAGCTTGAGAACAAAAAAAAAATAAAAAAAAATAAAAACGAGAAGAAGACACAGCTGTGTATTTACTCAAAACACTCCACTATAAAATAACAAAGTTCTGAAACAAAAGGTACCTTATCCTGCTGCCGCCCCACTGGGCACCACACTGAGGGGGTCTCCAGCACAAGAGCAATTTTCTTACAATACCTCACATTCTGCAAAATTAGGCACAGTCTATGTGTTAAGGAGGGAGCATCAGATCAGTGTTGGCTTTGAATTCCCTTGCTTTTGTCAGCCTCATTATTACAGCTCGAATGTTATTAAAATGCTGCTCTTCATCTGTTAATAATCATTTCACTTCTCTGTCTCTGCCACATGAACTTTAGAACACTGTGAAATGGGTTTTGTAGTTGCATGTTTTTTTCAAGTTCATTGATCAAACATTTGTACATTTTAATGTTATAAATAATTGAAGAGCCTTCATTTTTCAGTGTTAAAATTAAGTTTTCTGTTCTGCCTTTTAAAACTAGAACAAGGGGAAGTGTAATTTAAGCCATGAAAAGGCTGCAAAATACGTGAAACTCTCTGTAACCCTTTTCTGTGAGACTCTCCTCGTTTTACTTTGATTCTTGCAAAGACTGAAGTGCGTACAGCCAGCCCTTGACAGGCTCCTCCAGCAGGTTATAGCTAGAGGAGTTCACCTATTTTCAGAGAAGGCTTTAAACATGGGGTGGATACAAGGAGACTGTTTGAAGCCACCCAGCAGGTTTGGGAAGGGTGGGGGCAGGGAGGAGTTGGAGGAGGTGGGTGCAATGGAGCCAGACAGGGATGTTAGGATGAAGGACAGCAGTTTACATCTCGGTGCACTTTTTTCTTCCCTTCCCAATGGGTGTGTTAAATAGGAATGACACCTCTTGAGTGAATGGACACAGGAATGACCCAGCACACATGGGAAATAGGAAAAGGAAAGCATAAGCTCATCTCTGTGAAGGAGAGGGAAAGCAAGATGCAAACTGTGTTAGCATCAGGTCCTATGAACACAGTGAAAAGCTCCCATTCCTGGAGGTCCCAGACCTTCCTGCTACACCAGAAGTTTAAACCAAACACCTCTACAGCTACACAAAGGGTTGCAAGATGGCTTGCCCCTATGTCAGCCCTCAAACTGGGCTGAAAACCAGACAGATGAATATCCTGCAGTTTGTGCAGATGATGCACAACTCTGTGAAAGAATCAGCAAAATTAGCAGTATCTGTTTTTCTGTGGATCTATTTGCATGACAATTTGGTTATGTCAAGCATGAACCCTGGGGTCTTCCACTAAAGATCTAAGCCTGACTCTAAATCTAGGTCAAAGACAACCTCTCAAGTCAACCACGTTAATCATTGGTACTGGTATAACAAACTGCTGCTGGGTCAGCTGCTGAAATGAATCAACGTGGAGCAAGCCTAGTATTTCCAGTTTTTGGATGAATATCACAAGCAGATGCTTATCCAAGATATATCAGAAGACACTCAACCTCCTTCATTGAGAAGCTGTGCTGGGAATTTTCCTGGGAAGGACTTCCCATGGGAGATGACTGGAGCTTCCTGGCTCCAGTCAGGATGGAGGTGCTGTGGGAACAGCAGATCCCAAATGCTGGTTCAATTAACTCTGCTGGTGGACACAGTCTCTGGAGTGCCTTCATCCCGACAGACACACGGACGTGGGAGAGGACATCTTGCCTGCCAGCGGATTTTATGCTGAACAAACATATAAGGTTCCCTGAAAGTTATGATGAAAACTATGAATCTTTACATTAAAAGAGGTAAACCACGAAGACTGGATATTTCTCCACCTCACTATGACTTTATGAAAATCGTGTGGAGTGAAATGGAGATTTACTGAAAACACTAAAAACCATGTTGATGGAGCAAGCTATCCCCGAGCTACCGTTCTGCCTGAATTCATTTCAAAGCAACCGTTCCCAGAGCCACTGCGATGCCAAGGCAGAGCCCATTCCTCAATGGCAGCTTAAGAAAACGGGCAAAGACATTTCTGCATCTAGTGCGGTTTGGCCTGAGCTGTAAGGCCCAGGAAAGTGTTGAGATACACGTTGGCACGGGCTATCCTAAATCTCCATCTCTAATTCCTGTTTCAGTGTAACCGAACGTTTTACCCCAGTGCAAAAGCCAGTTCTAGCCATCTGTGGCAGCATGCTGTGCCGTGGGTGCTAAAGTAAGAGCCGTACAGCAAATTTCAGATTTAAAACAAGAAAATTGTAACAGTAGCCTATTTGTGACACCACACCGGTGTTTCCAGAGAGCTGTCCCCAGCTGTAAATTAGGAGAACCATAACCAGGAGTGAAAGAGAAGGTAATTCTGGGAAATTCAGAAAATAAGTGCTTGGCTCCCTTGCTATCCCACAGCTTTGATTTCCTTTCTGTGTCCCCCTCACAAAACTACAAGGGTTAAAGGGGTGAAGAGATAAAAATATTAAAAGCTTGCTGGAACCAGGCTGAAATGCTAGGTAGGGCGAGTTTCTATTCTCAATATCACCCTGCTATCTTCAGGAGATCAGGAGGAAGGAAGATTTACTTCATCTCCCCAACAGACAGGATGAGGGGGAATGGTTTTAAAATGAAAGAGGGGAGATTTAGATTAGATATTAGGAAGAAATTCTTTGCTGTGAGGGTGGTGGGACACTGGCCCAGGTTGCCCAGAGAAGCTGTGGCTGCTCCCCCCCGGCAGTGTTCAAGGCCAGGTTGGATGGGGCTTGGAGCAACCTGGTCTGGTGGAAGGTGTCCCTGCCTGTGGCAGGGGGTTGGAACTAGATGATCTTTAAGGTCCCTCCCAACCCAACCCATTCTGTGATTCTATAAAAAGACAAACAACTTTCAGAAACTCTCCCAGGCTGAGCGCACCTATGGCCCGTTCTTGCAAAATCCATCACTGCCTGTGCCCTGCACATCGCTATTATCCTTCCTAACAGGGGGGGAATTTGGAGAATGCTCTTTAGGCAGAAACCGGGTCAGTGGTGACACCTCTGTGCCGTGAGTAGCGTGGATGCTGCGGTCCCCTGCAATGTGCATCCCCACCCCATCCCTGAGCAGAGCTGGGGATCCTTTTGGCTCTGGTGCTCGTTTGCCCAAGTACCGACACGCTGTAAAGAACATTTTGCAATTCTTTCTTGGTGTTACTCTACGGAAAGGATTGCCTGGTGGCACGTGGCGTTATCGCCCCCTCCAACAAGCACTCCAGCCTTCAATATTAATCTTGGTATTGTCCTCATCTTCCAAGTCTTGGTCCACTTGAGAGTTTTCCTTTTTCCCTCTGAGGCAAGTGGCTTTCTGGTGGGGATGGATTAAGACAAATACAAGCAACGCTGCGTGGTAAATTCTTCTTTGTTCAACAGCTGTTTTGAATGTGTTATAGGATTGGGTAAAACATTGCTCCCATATTCAAAAAGAGCCTCAGCTTTTCCAAAAGGGTTTGGCTCCTCTGCAAGAAGTTCAGCTGCTGATATTCACTTATTTAATTCTTCGCCAAACATGCAGAATCTCTGACAACCATTTGTTTAAATTACTTACACAACTTGCCGTTTTAATCTTTTTTTCCTATTAATCTGTGACAAACCATGGAATTTAATATTTTTTACCATGACTAATGTATGAAATTTGTTAGCTTTGTCTGTAATTTACAGAGAGCCCTGAATAATTGAGCTTTTAAGTTTAAAGGCTTACATTTTGTTATTCTAGCTGTGATTACTCCTAACGGTTTGAAGAACCTAAGGGGCTTTACTGATGGGTGCCAATATAAAATACCAAAACTAACCTTAGCCCAACTCGTTTTCCTCTGTTTGCCTCCAATTATTATTGGGGGGAAAAAAATGAAAGAAAATAAATAAGAGATAATGCGCAGGGGGGGTGGGGGAAGACCAGGGAATTAATGTACTGAAAAGACTGCATAAAGTAAACACTTTCTAGCACCTCTACTGTCAAATCTCAGCCTGCTCGTTCTTTACCCTTGTTTAATACCTTCCTTCTGCATTACACTGTGAGCCAAAGCTCACTGTGGTGTGGTCCTGTCTTCTTAATCATCTGACACATGCTTTTAAATAGTAATAATGATAACAAAAAATATAAGTAAATCGTGTTTCTGCAACCTGAAGAAGCCCCAGGTCCTAACACAGATATCTGCTTTCCTGGAGTCTATCACAACCATGAAGCTCTTTGAGTTCAGTAAAGCTCTACCAGAGATGGTGACCCTCAGGAGGCATGGATGGAGTGGAAGGTGCACCCTGACAAGATGAAGCCACGCTTTTCCAGGTCACCTTTACCAAAGACATGCACAACGGTCGCATTAACAAATTGCCACATGAACCAGGAGAGACGGAGAGAGACCCAATGAGCCTGCTGTCCCCAATCACTGCCCAGGTTTTGGTACCTGAACAAAGGGGCAGGACTTCACATTTCAACAGCACTCCAGCCTACATCTGCTTTGCTAGAAAGCTGAGAGGAGTTTGATTCAGAAACCACTTACTCATGGACCCATAATGACCCAGTAAACGCTCAGAGGACAATCTCTAGAGGACCATCCCCTACTCTCCACGTGGCAGGGCAAGACTGAAGACAAGGAGCACCACAGCGACCACTGAAATGCAGCGTGCACTGGTGAGATCTCTCTCTCATCTGGGAGAAATAAAAGAGCACAAAGAGAGCGCCGCTGCACATAAACACAGGAAAATAGGTCTTAGAAGGAGGCAGAATACAAAGTGATCTAATGGTACATTAGCCTTAAACCAGAGAGAGCGGTGTAGTACAGAATGCCTTCGAACAAGGATGTTATATATATATTCCTCAGGTCATGTTATTTCTTTTAAATATTAATCAGAAAAATTGGAAAGCTTTATTATAAAGATGACAAATGCTACTGTGCCTCAAGGAAAGGTTGCGTACAGGATGTGCAAACTCATACTTATTTGATTCAACATGGTGACTGTGGGCTGCACTTTTAATGAGGGAAATAAAACATCTTCTTAATTGGCTATAAAAGGATGTGCACCACAGACTTACTGAAACATTAGGCTGCATAGTTAGGACCTACTTTGTAACAATGCCTCATTTTTATTAATATTATTTTTATTGGTTGTGAAATCTATGAGTTTATCTATATTATAGGAACAAAAGACTTTTTTCTTTTTCGTTTTTAAGGGAGAAAAGAAAGAAAGAAACTATATTCTAACACATGGTAAATTGAAAACATCAGTGTACCCTACAGAGTAATAGCACTTTATCATGATTTATACATGGGAACGTAACTGTTGCCAAAAAACATAGGTGACCTCTCCCTACCCTATATTAATAATTACAGTATGGAGATGGAAGCATGATATGCAGGACACTCCTCTCTGCTACAAAAAAAAAAGGGGGGGGGTCTGTTTAAGATACGCAAAAAGGAGGCGAATCTGACTAGTAAGTGTTGACAGGCATCACATCTCCTGCAATGAAAAACACATTATTGGAAATTACCCAAAATTCAGGTTTTATTCCAACTGTTCATACTTTTTTTTTTTTTTTTTTAAAATTAAGGAAGAACACGCTCTGAACACCCTTTCTGCTCAGGCTCCAGAGAACACAGACCACCTTTCTGAACCCTGATGTGAAATACAAACTCTGGGAAGGGGCTGACAGAGGCAGAGCCGAACGCACGGTGACAACGCCTGAGCCCCAGCCAGAGGAGTTTGGGGGCACTCGAGGGGTTTCTGTGTTTCTGAAGAGGTCTCTCCAAACACCTACCCTCCCCAATCAGGTAAAGGCCATTTACCCTACGTTAGTTTCATTATTATATTAAGGAGAAAGTTTGACAGAAAAATCACTGGGAATGAAAAATGCATCTTTTATACATTTGTCACTTTTTTTTTTAAAGCATCTTCCCTGCCCTCAGACCCCAAAAGGTTAATCCATCTTTAAAGGCCCATCCTAAGCTTTCCTTCGAAATGACTACAGTTATGACACCAGAACAGGGAGGAGATCCTGTGCAGGAAGCTCACCAGCTGGCTGCCAGCACAGCCCCCCACAGAATCACAGAATAAATCAGGTTGGAAGAGCCCTCTGGGCTCATCGAGTCCAACCATTGCCCTGACACCACCCTGTCAACTAGACCAGGGCACTAAGTGCCATGTCCAGGCTTTTCTTAAACACCTCCAGAGATGGGGACTCCACCACCTCCCTGGGCAGCCCCTTCCAATGGCTAATGACCCTTTCTGAGAAGAAATGCTTCCTAACGTCCAACCTGAACCTCCCCTGGCGAAGCTTTTCCCAACGCAGGTCTGAACAGCCCCATTCCCCAAGACATCAGCCTTGATAGGCAATTTAATAAATAAAACAGAAAGCACCCTCTAGAATAGAGAGCGCAGAAGAAATTCCAAAACACACCAGCAAGGGCTGCTTCGGCTTACAAATTTATGTTGAAACCTGTTAGCCATTGTGTTCATAGTAGTTTTCATAAAGCACCGTAGGTTACAATTTTAAACTTGACATATGATGGAGCTTCCTGGATTAAATATCCCTGCTGCTTTTTTTTTTCCCCAGAAGACAAGGCAGGAAGAATTCAACTTCCAACCTCCACAGCTTATTTTCCAGATTTTCATATCCTTAGGCTTATTAAATGCCGATCGAGAAAGAGCAAAGCCATCGCCCTGCGTGCTGACTCCGTGCTCCTTCCTTTGTGCACCTCGGGGCAGGCAGCAGCAGTTCTGGACAAAACCCAGGTGAGAAATGGCACTAAATCCAGCTGCACCGGGCAGGGTTGGCTGGAGCTGGCAGACACATTTTCTCCTAAATGCCAGGGTTAAAGTCACCCTCTTTAAGGCTGAGACCTCTCAAGGGACAGGTCAGGAGAAGTCTCACACCCACAAATAATTAGGGTCTTGATTTTAAACCAAACCCAATGACAGGCATCCTGCAGCATCAGGTAAGATGAAGCAGAAATAGACCGCACTGATTTAAATCTCCTGTTCTATATTTTGCTTAGGTGAATTTTGTTTCGCACCGAACTCTTTCAGGCCCTGGAAAATGTAAAACTAAAGCAGGAAGCATGGGTTTAAATTATGTCAGACAAGATCAGACAGTGCCTGAAGCAGACAGGCTCTCTGCAGGTCCTTGCTGTAACGCTGCTCGAGCAGCCTTCTGGGAGAGGAGGAGGAGGAGGAGGAACTGGGGAGCAGCGAGCAGAGCTGAAAAACACCGTAGGAAAATTACACGGCTCCTCATGCTAGGGTTCACCACTGCAGCCTGCTGCAATGCACCTGGTGGGGTAGGCAGCCGATCAGCGCTTTCCCCAATTAACCAAAATTTGCATTATTACTTTGTTCTTTGCAGCCTCGTGGAATGGTAGGACCACTGACTCTTGAAAAATAACTAATGTGGAAAGTGTGGTGGAAAACGCAGGGAATAGCTTCTCAGGAAGACCTCTAGCTTCTTAAAAATATTGAAATTCCCAGTTCTGCACCATAATACAGATTCCAGAAATACCACAGGATTAGATATTTCTAATTAGGGAGAGTATTTTTGAATGCCCAGTTCTAGCAGCAGCTATTTTGATACTAGCTTGTTGCTAAAACCAACACTCGAGTCCACTTTATCCTATTTCCAGCAATTATAGCTACTTCAAATAGGGAATTTTAATTCAAGAAGTATAATAAATGTCATTCCTGTAACACGTCCATTACTGTAATCTAATGTGAGTAAGAAGTCACTTGAGATGGAGAGACGCAACAGCCCCTTTAGGGCTAGTGCCATAGCAGAGGCAACAAAAGGGAAACCCTCGTTAATCCATTGGAAATATCATGTTAATAAATGAAAATGAGATAATGACTTTTGTGGCTGGCTGAATCTTGTCTAAAGCCTCTTATGAGCTTCATGTGTCTCAATTAGGGACTATGTTACAAGGTAAAAAAAAAAAAAATCAGCTGCGGGCTGAACACAATAAAAAACAAAGTTAAATAAGGAAATGTACTTGGTATTATTATTATTGCAACCCTCCTGCCTGACCTAGAAGTTTCTTATTGTACAGGTCCACCCCAAGCTCCCATTAGAGGTTTTAATTGGTTTTTCAGTAGCTGCTTCTGCAATGCAAGACAAGCATGACTGCGATTTGCTTTTCTCTTTCATATTGAAGATCGCTAAGTCAAAGCCTGTTTACCCTGTCCCATTCCACCTCACGCCCGTTCACACAGCTAAACTGTCATGTTTCAACTCTAAGGGCAAAGCCACAACCACCCTTATTTTCAAAAAACCCTATACTTAATAAAGACTGTCAGTTAAGCAATTAAATAATTCTACACTCTCATTAGCTGGTATTTAGCATTCAAAATAAGGGATTTATATTAAAAAAGAAAAACAATGAGCAGAAACCATCATCAACTACTTGACTCTTTTTCAAGCACTTCGCCTAAATATCACCTCTCCAACACATAACGAGGTTAGTTTTTTTCACTATTTCTGTTGTTTGTTCTTTTTGTTGTTGTTTCTTTTTTAAAAACTAAATGGTAACTCTTTAGGAGTTCAGTTATTATAAGTTCATTTGGTATTCATGGAAATAGCAGTGATTATAATGAATTCATTTGATATTCATGCAAATGTCACGCGTGCTTCGGTGGCAGTGCCGTTGTCACTCAGCACTCATTAGGCTGCACTTTGCTCTGCTCTGGTGGTAGATGTCCCCACTCCAGTCCTTCACACAAACAGGGTGCTGGGACCAGTGACAGCACAGACACATCGTGCTCCCACTTCTGCCCCCTGTTCCTTACTTTAAAAAAAAAAAACAGGTTTAGTATGATATGATTAAATAAAAAATATTTCTCTCTCAGGAGGATTTTGTAGTTTGGAAACTGCTTCATTTCCTTTCTGCTCCTCAGCTCTGTGTAGTTCTGAAGATGCAGAAAGAGACCTGGGGGTGCTGATCAACAGCTGGCTAAACATGAGCCAGCAGTGTGCCCAGGTGGCCAAGAAGGCCAAAGGCATCTTGGCCTCTATTAGGAATAGTGTAGCCAGCCGGTCTGGGGAAGTGATCGTCCCTCTGTACTGGGCACTGGTGAGGCTGCACCTTGAATCCTGTGTCCAGTTCTGGGCCCCGCACTTCAAGAAAGATGTTGAGGTGTTGGAGCGAGTCCAGAGGAGGGCGACCAAGCTGGTGAAGGGTCTGGAGGGTCTGACCTACGAGGAACGGCTGAGGGAGCTGGGCTTGTTTAGCCTAGAGAAGAGGAGGCTCAGAGGTGACCTTATTGCAGTCTACAACTACCTGGAGGGAGGTTTGTAGCGGAGTGGGAGTCGGCCTCTTCTCCCAGGCAACTAGCAATAGGACAAGAGGACACAGCCTCAAGCTTCACCAGGGAAGGTTCAGGCTGGACATTAGGAAGCATTTCTTCTCAGCAAGGGTCATTAGCCATTGGAAGGGGCTGCCCAGGGAGGTGGTGGAGTCACCATCTCTGGAGGTGTTTAAGAGAAGACTGGACATGGCACTTAGTGCCGTGGTCTAGTTGCCATGGTGGTGTCAGGGCAATGGTTGGACTCGATGATCCCAGAGGTCTCTTCCAACCTCATTGATTCTGTGATGTGCAAAAGTTACTTACAGAAGAAGGATTTGTAACTTAACGTATTTACTTCGTGTTCCACTGCTCTTGTTTTCCAGCTACAATACTTCAGTGGGATAGTTCGCTTCTGAAATTACTACAGCTGCCAGGATTTGAGGAATAACTTTCCATCTGAAGGGCCATTTTCTCTGTGCCTGGCCGGGGACATTGCTGTTGAGAAGAGTTCAGGGTTTTGAGCAGACCCTGAATTCCCCATTCGCCTTCAAATGGAAGCACCCAAAGTCACCAGAATTTTTCATATTTTTGCACAAGACTTATAAATGGGGATGATCCAAAGGCCCTGGGGGAGCGAGGTGCTCAGGTCACACTCAATTCAATGGAATTTACTTCCTTGAAGCATTTTGGCCCCTTTCAAAGCCTTCTCTCTCTAACCACACCAGCGACTGACCGCAAGCTTCACGAGGTGTGATGTCATGGGAGCCATCACGATTACTTAAAACACAAAATGAGCATAGCTAAGGTCAAAAGTTTTTCAAAAAGTCTAATATATACATCCCCAGAGGAGCCAGCTCTATTCACCTTAATCCTGAATCAACAATGCCTGTGTAAGTACAGGCTTGCCGCAGCCCGCGCGTCATCCTTCGGGGGCCCACTCCTGCGCTTAAAGGTGGATGCAGGATTTGGGCTGCAATGCATATCGCCGGGGAAAGAAACCTGGCTCTGCTTTTTGAGTAGTTGCAAAACATTGTTAAGGCTTTACTTCCTACCAGTTTCTCACCTCCCGCAGGCACTGGCCTCACTGGCTCCCGAGCAGGCACCAAGAGACCCTGCCAGGCATCCAAGAAGGCTTCCCCTCGTGAAGCGATGCGTTGCCTCAACCTTGGCACCCAGGAGCAAGCAAAAGGAGGAAGGAGCAGAGAAGGATTCTCATGTCTCTATGCAAACCAGTGTTCTAAAACACAACAGATGTGCACACAAAACCAGCAAAAAAACCCACATTGATGTTAAATTTTCCTTGGACAGACGAACATAGAGGGTTTGACCTCAAATTATGCAACAACACAAGTCACACTATTTGCCCAAATCCTCACTTTTTCCATCAAAAGAGGAGAATCTCTCATTTCTCATCTTTCTAATGAGAAGCTCTTGTTTCTGGTGCAGAGCGGGGCAGCCCATCATCAAACCAGATGTCATCCTTTGCTAGGTGGCACCACTGGTAACGCCATTGTTTCCGCATGCAGGCACTAAAAGCTATTTTGTGCTTATTTCCTCCAACAGAAGTAAATCGCAGCGTGGGAAGCATGTTCCACATGAATGATGGCCATCCTGGCCATTGCTGCTCTTCACTTCACATACAAAGGGATCACATAAGATATTTGCTGGGCTAAGCAAGGTTTTTGTTCACATTTGTCTCCTGATCATTTATAAAGCAAGTACTTCCACTCCACAGCACAAGGGACAGGGAGGCACATCCCTGCTCCACACACAAGAAGCAAACGTAACTCAGATTGTCTGATTGGGGAAGCCCGATGCAGCACCCATGAGTTATTCCTGCTTTTGGCATCTGCACGAATGCAACTTAAAGCTTGACTCCATGGGCAGTTTATTGACCTATCAAGTAAGTATGCAGGCCAGCCTCAGAGATATTTTAACGTAAATATAAATCTGATAATTTATGATTTAGCCAACAGCTCTGAACTGAGTTTTGCAGCTCGTGTTCAGGAAAGGCTCAAAGGCTGGCTGGGGGTTGCTGGGAAAGAGCAATGGCATGGTCCCTGCTGCATGCAGGGACCTACGTCTTAAAAGTATTTGCAGATAAATTATTCAAGAATTGAGATTTCTTCCTACCCAAACCTATTCATGTTTTTTTGGTGAAGTAACTGAGCTGCACAACAGGCTCAAAAACTTCATAAACCCATTTTTTTCAGCAAGGTAAAAAACTAAATAAAGTGCTCTTTCTGGTTGCATTGTGGTGCTTCCCCCCATCCCCAACATACAGCTAGGATGAAAGTCTAGAAGTTGATGCTGTCTCTGCTGAAAGATTGAGATCAATTTCAGTTCAATCCAGGAAAACACGCAGATTCAGCATTCCTCTACACAAACACGTGCCCTCCTCGGATTTTAGATTTAGCTTCTCCTCAAAACATTTAAAAATGCATTAATTGACTGCTTGCTTATACTCCGAAAGCAAGATCAGGCCAAATATCAATACAGGGAGACATGCCTTGAAATACACATGTTGCACATCTACACAAAAGCATCCTTTTGTATTGCTCTGCTGCTCGCAGTAACAATTTGCATTGAACTCACAAGGCTTTTCTGCACAAGTCAATTCAGATCAATAGAAAAACGCTTTTACAAAGAAAACAAGTGTTGTGTAGAAAATAGTTCAGGCAGTGGGAACATTTCACAGTTGGGGTTGGGAAATCAACATACTTTTATCTGTAGGAAAAAAAAAAAGGCACAGCAGATTTAAATTGCGTACAAATTTCTATCACGTTCGGCAGGTTAGAGTCACATGGCACTTGATTAGGCAGGTCACAACACCCCATGCAGCAGGATGAGTCGCTGGCACACAGCATCAGTCACACACACAGCTCATCACTGGGAAAAAAATACACGTATAGGAAGCAGGTACAGCAGCTCCAAGCACCTGACATCAGTGCAGAAGTCTAGGATGAAATCTTATTGACCCGAACGGGACTTTAAAGGGAGAACTGAGTAGCCTTGCAGTGAATTGGGCCCCACACTTCAAGAAAGATGTTGAGGTGTTGGAGCAAGTCCAGAGGAGGGTGACCAAGCTGGTGAACGGTCTGGAGGGTCTGACCTATGAGGAGCAGCTGAGGGAGCTGGGCTTGTTTAGCCTGAAGTATAGGAGGCTCAGAGGTGACCTTATTGCAGGCTACAACTACCTGAAGGGAGGTTGTAGTGAAGTGGGAGTCGGCCTCTTCTCCCAGGCAACTAGTGATAGGCCAAGAGGACACAGCCTCAAGCTTCGCCAGGGGAGGTTCAGGTTGGACATTAGGAAGCATTTCTTCTCAGCAAGGGTCATTAGCCATTGGAAGGGGCTGCCCAGGGAGGTGGTGGAGTCACCATCTCTGGAGGGGTTTAAGAAAAGCCTGGACATGGCACCTAGTGCCATGGTCTAGTTGCCATGGTGGTGTCAGGGCAATGGTTGGACTCGATGATCCCAGAGGTCTCTTCCAACCTCATTGATTCTGTGAATTTGCTGTTATCTTTATAAACTGAGTACTCCATCTGTTTTGGTGGTTATGTAATGATGCAGTACAAAAAGGTTCAGAACTGACTCAGTGCTTGAATTGTGAGGGTGAATTATGGACTGAAAGAGTTCTCACTTTTTTCTTGCGTAGCAGCTATTAATGACTCCTTCCTGAAGGCAACAGTGAAAGATGCAGGAAAATGAGAAGCAGGTTAAATAAAGAAATATGCTTTCATTCACAAAACAGCTTCATGCTCTGGGAAGACACTGGAGTTATTCCAGCTTAAATCTACTCCATTTTATGTCACTGCAAGTAACTTGAAGTAGCTGAAGTAAGAGTGTAATAGGACTTAATGGAAACAATATTGTCAAAATTAACAAAAAGGGGGGAAAAAAAGTGGCAGGGAACTATCAAAGCAGGCAGTTTGGAGAAGAAATCCATCTGAGCAGTTAGGACACTTGCAACTTGCACTGCCCCTTGATCTTGGCCCTACAAATAGGGTTAGCACAGTCTCTTAGAGCACTGTTTTGCACAAAATTTTAATGTTTGCTGTTTGTGGTCAGATAACAAATCCCAAAAGAGCTTCCCCATAGTATTTTAGGGTCATCACTCCTAATCAAACCCATGAAGAGCAGAAGTATTCACAAATCCAACAAACGGATGTGAACAACTTCAAGCCTTGAGAGCATTTGCTTCCTTCACCTTAGGTAAGAGTTTTATTTAAAGGTCCCAGCCAAGTCTTATTTTAGCCACATTAATTTGCCAAGTGTTTGCAATAAGGAAAAAAAAAAACCACCCTGAGCAAACAGAGTTTAGTAAGTGGATTTGAATAATACTAAGAAAAATGTGACTGGCTTTATGCTGTGCTCATACGATCTGATGGAAAAACTGATTTTTTAGAGCAGAGAGGAGACTTGTGCTCGCCTGTTCTGGCTCACATCACATCAACAGTGTCACTGAGCATGAGGCAACAGTGGTATTTCTATTTTTGTGCATAAAGTTCAGCACACATTGGATAAGACAACACACATGCAGCTCCCATTACTAAAAAAAAAATGTGTACTGCCTCCATTTTTCTCATGTTGTTTCTCCATAAATTAGTGTACTAGTACAGTCTTACAAGTGGACTAATTTGCAGATCCTACACATGGCAAGAGTATTTGTGGGTCAACAATACAATTAGTAAGTTCTCCGCTAGATAGTTCCTTGTAGGTCACAGCATGCAGGCACACATTCCCTTTGCTCAATGGCATTTCAGGACTGATGCACTTTTCATCTTCATCTGTTTACGTGAGCCTGGGAAGCCCAGACCCTTCCAAGTGTTTAGCTTGCAGCAGTTTGACTTCATGCTACTGTTCTATCTAACAGAACTCTTCTGTATTTGGACTCTTTATTATAAAAATCCCCTTGTAAATATTAACGGATGGTTTGGGATTTTTTTTCCTCCTCCAATTTTATTCTGCTTTCCATGTGACACCAGGAATTATTGGGCTTTTTTTTTTCCACACAGTTAGGAAAAAGTAAAAACAGCCTCTGGGAATGATGCAGATGTGCCAAGCAGCAGAGGATGCAGCTTATAAACCAAGATATTTCCTTCAGGTACAGCTCTGGGGTTCCCTCATGTCACTTGAGCAGCTCATTCAGACAAACAAGGTACCACCTACCAGCTGACCCACCAGCACTGCCCACACACTTATCCCTCCCTTGCATGTCTTAATATTTAAGATTAATTATTTGGCCTTTAGCTACATAACCAGTCAAGATACGGGTTATGCTAGAAAAGGACAGAGTTGATTTCTGCCCCCACCCCAGCTCCATTAACATCTCCCTATTTTTCAGCACAGCTAGACAGCAATGCAAGCTGCCTCCTTTTTTTTTTTTGTCCTGTGTCAGCAACTTAAGAGTTTCTTTCACCCTGCTTGTATCAAACATACCTATATTCTTATTTCAGCTACATTTTTTTCTTTATAGTTAGTTTATGAACACACATTCCGTGATTCTGAGTGAATTTAAAGAGTCTATAGTTCATCTACTCTGAAATTCCTCCTCAGCATCTTGAAATCTTCAAATCATATCATCTTTTAAACAGCTTGTTTTTCCCCCAAGTGAGTACATTTCCAGCTTTCCCAGGTTTTCCACACGTAGCAGCTTCACAAGTGCTTCTATCACTCCTGCTGTCCTCTGCCCTTTCCAGCCCCCAGGATGCCCATTTGATGCTGCACTGTCCTACCTCAGACAGGGCAGTCTACAGAGGTCCAGGTAAGTACTTTACAATATGCCAGATTAAACTCTTACATCTTCACAGTTCATACTTCTGTGTAAGGTTTAGCTTCTGCTTTGCATTAATACTACACTCTCTCTTGCTCAGAGTTCTGCAAAACACATCTGTTCAGCATATATCCTCACAACTCAGAGCTACAAATGTAAAAATCTGCTGTTTGCCTCAAGAGGAGGTGATGGACCATCCTCTTCCACGCTTTCCCAGTCTTGTACAGAAGTTCTCTGCAGATTTAATCCATCATCTCCACTTTATTCACCTCACTGGGTACCACCTTTACTCAAGTTTTTCCAGAATATATGCATAGAGCTATAGTTTAACCCTTGGTATTAGTTGTAGATTGGTACTGCCTCCAGTTACACCTCACTTTCCTCCCCCTTTCACCAGCACTACTCCAACCCACATCTCAGTTGACCAAGCAATCCTTTCAGATCAGTGCCATGGGTCCAAAAAGGACAGAATTAAGCCCAACACTGTCACTCATGCCTGCTTTCTGCATTATCTTCCTAAAAAAATTCCACCAATTTGTCAGACAGGATTTACCTTTTACGAAACCATGCTGACTAGTTTATTTCTCCAGATGTTTTGTGATCTCATCCTTTATTAATGCTTCTAGAGTTTTGCATAGCACCAAGGTCAGATGTACTGGTCTGCTATATCCTGGCTGGTTTTTCTAGCCCTTCTCCCCCTCCAAACTGGGTTTGTATTTGTTTCTCTCTAGCCCCTTAGTGTCTTCCTTGTCTCAAAGGAGCCAAGATAAAAAACTTCATTTATTGAACCAGTAATGTGTCACGGTTTAAAGCTGGGCCAGGTATTAAACCTGTGACAGACACTCTCTGTTAACCCTCCACCCCAACCCCAAAGGGAAAGGGAAAAGGGAGAGAGACTTACGGGTTGGAAAGTTAAAACAGTTTTAATAAACTATAATAATGAAAAAGAGTGTAATATCTTTTGGAATATTGGAATATTGGAATAATCAAATATATACAAATATATACAAAACCAAGATCGAGCTCCCCTGATGTCGGCCACGTCACCACCGGCACTGCAGGGCAGTCCCCGGGAAGGCCCAGGCTGGGCCCAGCGACGGTCGAGAGCTGGATTCAGGGATGCACGGATCGGGATCGGGGGCAGCAGGAAAATGGATAGAGTCCTCTTTGGACACTGGCCAAAGGCTCAAGCCGCAGAAGCAGCCCGAAGCAGCAGAAGCAGCCCAAGCAGGCAGAGGCCCCCAAAAAACAGCAGGCCGAGACCCTCGTGATCCCCCCCCTTTATACCGAGAATGACGTGTATGGGATGGAATACCTTCGCTGGTCACTTTTGGGTCACCTGCCCTGTCCGCTCCTCCCTGCAGGTGCGACCCCCCTTCAACTCTTCACTCTTAATCAGTGAGGAATTTAGCAGTGACCTTGGTTTCTCTAAGAATCAGTACAGCCAGAGCCTTTCTGCATAACATCCCTACCGGCGCCTCAGTGATAACTACAAACTTCGAGCCTTATCAGTCCTGGAAGCAGACACTGTCTGCAAAACATGCGGTTAGTTTCAGAAAGTGCAGTTACTTAGAAGAGACTTGGCTGAAAGTAAAAATCACTGAAAGGAAAATTGGCCTGGTTTAGGCCAAACCAGGGCATAATGTCTTCAGTGATCCTGTTAAAAATTCCCCAGTACATAACTCCTACTACCTTGGAGCTTCCCGAGATTTTAACTTATACAAGATTTATTCTAGTATGAAGTTATCATATCCTGGAAACTTTGCTTCCATTCAACCTTCTGAACACTGAGTAGAAAGATATGTTTAGGCAGAGATTTTCAAAGTCACCTAGGGGATCTGGGTGTACAGTTCCCATTGCAATTAATGGGACAGGTGTTTCCAAACCTCCTGAACAGTTTAGGAGGGGGTTGTGTTTTTTGTTTTTGTTTTTGTTTTTGTTTTTTTTTTTAAGGCTGCTTGCAGCCCTGAGCTCCATCAGGACACATCTGGAAGGCCTCTGCTTTGGTGAATATCCTCCATTTTTACTGTGTATGTGAAAACAGAATTTCACTTGGCAGCAGCCATCCATGGTTCCAGGGTGGGAATACAACAGTGCATGTTAAACACAGCTCAAAGCCTCGCTCCTGAACTTGGTGTTGACTCTAGCACTTTGGGGCAGTTTTCATGTCTTCCTGTGCACACATATTACCAATTTCAGAAAGGACTTGGTTTTTGCTGGGATCTCCAAGTGCAAGCAAAGCACAACTAGTAAAGAGCTTTTAATGCCAAGTTCTGCATTTTTGTAACCTTTACAAAGGACTGTTGGCCTACTCATCATCCTAACCCCCTTCCTTCAGTATTCACCTCTATGCTAATGAATTCCACTCATTTGTACATCATCTCCAACAATATTTTCCATAGTTTTCCACTTGATCTGCACTGATTGTATTATTACTCATTCATGCTTTGTTAGCTGAGAACTAGCTTGCTGCAAAGCACTTGCTTTGATCCCTGATGAAGCCTGAGAAGCTGAAGGTGGCAGAGCACAGCAAATCCTGCACCTGCAATCCCCACTCTGCTGCCTCACCCATGCTGGGTAAAATTCAAGAAGCTGGTTACCCCTTGTCTTCGTTTAGCCCACACCCAGGGCTAAACAATAATAGTTTTTCTCTCACCCAATGTCCCTTTCCCAGCTGAGGAAGGAAATTGGGAAGAGGAGAGAGACTCACAGGTCAAAATTAAACAGATTTAATAAAATAAAGAAACCAATATAAACACTAACACAAAACACACAAAAGTATACTTACCTACAGGTTGCAGCAGGTTGTCCAGGAATAGCAATCAGCAGCAGCGAGGAAAAAGGGAGGCCAGAAGAGAGGAGAGGAAAAAACAACCCCACCTCCCTACCACACCCTCCCTTTTATAGTGAACTTGATTGTTAACGATATAGAACACACCTGTGGGGCAGCCTGGGGCAGCTGCCCTGCACTTAACTGCTAATGGCCCTGATCACCCTGGCTGGCCACAAACTGAAACCAAATCTCAATGAAACCAGGACACTCCTCCAAAGCAGAAAAAACTCTATCAGATACTGAAGTATTCTCAGTACAAGTCTGTACTTCCAGGACTTCCTCCTTGTGGAGTTTTCTGCCATTCTTCTGTGCAGCTTTTCCTGTCAGATTTTTCTGTTTTTCCCTCCACCTTGTACAGAAGGGTGATGAAGGAGGAGGAGAAGGGAGATGTCCAAGGTGAGCAGCACTAGAGCAGGTCTCTCCATCGACTCCCAACACAAGCGGGGGATATCATCCTCCTGCAGGCACCCACAATGCTGCTCTCTGTGCCCAGACACCGCTTCCAGCCTGGGAACCCAGGGGCATCACCAGAGGAACACCTCACCTCCTCAAAAACCCTCACACCCCGCTGCTCACCCACATTACAACTCCTGTAGTTCCCACTAGACCTAGTGAAACAGCTTCACTTTCTCCAGCACCTTACACTCAAGTTGCATACAAGATGTGATGGGGAAGGTACAAATTAAGATTACAAAGGCTTGTGGCTTGAATCTGGATTTCGCCTTAAGGATACTAGTCTCCACTCATCACTAGTTATTTCAACTCATTGAAAAACAAAGGGAAAAAAAAATATCTAAAAAGCCATTATTTTACTGGAGGTCTGAGTTGTTTGTTACAAGGCTGTCTCCAATGACACTGACTCAGAGTTTAGAGGCTGCAGGATATTAATATTAACAATGTAAATAACAGACAATTCTTCAGAGGGCAAAGGAACTTGTCTCTAATTTTCAAAGGATATGCTTTACTTAACTAAGGCTAATTAGCTGTGATCTTCATATAAGCAACAAAAAATTGCATTTGTTTTACATCTTTAAATAGCAGAAAAGAATTTCCCATTTATCCAAAATAAACTTTTAGGATCATTACCAAGTTCTCAAACGTGTACAAATTACTGTGCCCAAGATGATTTCCTCAGACAAAATATTTAGAGTTTGTTGCTTGTAACACATCCTAAGCACTTACCTAACCATTACAGGAAATTTCCTTCTCAGCAACATATTACTTTAATCCTGGTTTGTAGATACCTATTGCTTTCTTGTTTTTCTACAGACTGCTTTGTGTATTTCTCATAAGAAACACTGACGTATATATATCATACACAGTGTTTTTTAGAACAAAGTGTAAAGCACCTCACTACAATGAGTATAAGAGTGTTTATTAGCTTAAGGACAGCTTCCACCATGAAAAAAAGAATGGTTGTATGTTTAAAAGACATTCCTGGAAAAGGTGCAGCTTGAAAGCAAGGCAGTGAGGAAGACTAAGCCGGTGTTCAGTGCATAATGCATGCAGCCTTCCCGCACAGAATTTAGCATATGCATAACAAAGTTAACTTCAAATCCATCGCAAGGAATTTTTTTTACATGCTAAACACCCCTTCTGCTTCCGTCCAGCACCGCATTAGCATTTCTGCTGTTAGCAGGGTGGCTAAACCTTCTTAGACTCATTAAAAGTTCACTTTTTCTGCTTTATTAATTACTTTACTTCACCTGAAGTACAGAGAAAGACTGATCTCATGACTTTTTAGTACCTCAGCTAAGACATTACCAGGTTTGTAGCCTCACTAAGCCAGAAGGTACCTGCAGCTCTGGTTACAGAGTTCATACACTACCAAATCCATTTCATGTTCTATATGCTTGGAGAAATTCTTTCCTTCCTCAACCACTGTTGCTGTAATTACACAAATGATCCGCTCCACTGTCACTTCCAGTCAAAGGTATCATCTAAAATTAAAAATTCATGTAAAAACTAGAGATGTTACTTTTTAAGCAGACAGTTCAAACCTGATCTGGTTTCACAATGTTTGGTTTAAATTCCCACGTGCCTGACTCCTGGCACAGTGAGGAGCTCAGCCATGGGTGCATGGCACCGCCCATCCCTTCGGCTCACAGTACTTTACCAGTAGCAACATAATTTTGTTGTTTAAATTAAGGCCTCGAATTCATTAGGATTTAAATGAAGTACATTTTACTAACATACCTACATGAGATGTAACCCTACCAAGTCCTGCTCTGTACCACCAACGTTCATGGCATACCCCTGCTCTCCTCCACTACTACCACTGAGGACTTTGGAGAAGGAGCTCCTGCACCATATGGACTTGGGCAAGGAACCTGCTCCTTGTTGCAATTTGTGCTGCACAAGGATGGGGCTGATGCACCAGAGCACCACAGTGCTACAAAGAGCACCACGCCTGGGAGCTGCCTGCTGAAGCTGTACCTGCCTTGATCACAGCTAAGACACAAGCCTAAGGTGGAAAGCACCACACTTGGCTTCCCTTGCCCTTTCCAGGATTGCTGGAGATACTGGCACAACTCAGCATCAGAGCAGACTGTGGGGTGGTTCAGAAATCGGTGTGGAAAATATTCAGGAAAACATGCTCACTTGTAAACTCCACGTGGGATGGGGGAAGAGGATGGGGAGGGAAAAGAAAAAAGAAAGCAGAAAAACAACCTTGAGCAATGACTCTCACCCAGCCATACTTCTCAAGGTCAGAGAAGACTTTTTGGCTGTGCAACTCCTGCTAAAGCTGGAAGTACAGCTTTTTTTTTGTTAAACCCACTAAGTAATACTTTTAAACCAAGAACAGTTCAAGTAACTTATCATATCATCTCAAATAATTATTTTCATGGCCATAAGTGTAATTACATAGATGATGTTATTTGGCTATTGACATTTGTTTAAAGTACAAGATGAGGCAGGAAGAACACTAGCCATTTCCAGCAGCCAATATTTATCCATCAGAGAAAGTTTTCTGTTTACTCTATGTCCTACCACTGTCTCATCAAATTCATCAGAATGAAAATATTGTGCTTTTTCTTTGGAGACAGACATAACGATTTGAGCTGAATTCTGAAACTGGATGTGCCCATTGACCCATTACTAGTGTGGGTGTTTTCATACCCAACCAGTTAATTGCCCATAAAGATTCATAATGTAACATGACATGAAGAACCACCAGATGTGACTCGTTAAAGTCTTATGCACAAAGCTGGGAAATCAGGAAAGGCTTGTTTTTCCAGACCAAGACAGCATTTCAAGCTTAAATAAATGCTCTGTACCAACTCTTCATTTTTTTCTTGCCTTTTCTTAAGGAAGATTGTCAGGAAGAAAAAAAACAAACCCAAAAAACAAACAAACAAACCACATTTAGAGAAGAACAACCAAATCTTATGTAGAGACTCAAAGTGCTGAAATATCACTGTAATCTTCCTCCCATAGACCTCAGTGATAAGACTGGTGCAGGACCTCATTTGATCTCTCCAGTGTGCACTCAGTTTAAGAGTCTGCAGAAAGAAACAATGCTTGCACAGAAATGTAGGAACAGATACAGAAAATGTGTCATAATTGTAACTGGGAAAACACAAAAGAAATGAAAAATCATCATGGTTACCCTTTTAGGTGACTAAATTCAGCAGAACATTTTGAGTTGCTGAGGAAACTGGAGGCTCGTGCTAGACTTGCCTGCTGTAATACACACCAAAAGGCCAGTGGACTAGGAAACTACTATTTTATGCATAACTTCTTTCATGTGGCATTACTTTTAACATTGAACTCTGAAGTTTGTAATGTAATTCAATTTTTGTGTTGAGTGCACTTGTTGAACTGTTCATATCGGGTACAGCTGTAGCAATTTGTTCCTGTACCACAGTCTAAACCTCCTTTAAACACAAGGCAGAGTAGAAATAGAAAGCAAGATTTTTAAGTGCTATCTGAATGTATCCATTTCACTCATTTTATCCTGTGCATCACTGCAGTCAGAAGCTCCTGTGATTTTTCTGGTGATGCAACAAGAACTGATAACAGTATGTAGCAGTGGCAAATCCTGAGTACTTGGAATATTTCTCAGAAGGGAAAGAACACAGATAATATCACTGCTAAGAGAATAGTAGCTGCATTTTCTGCCCAGGGACTCCATCTACCATCATCAATATCACCCAATCCAGTTACCCAGTACTCTCGAGCACTACTGTGTTATTCACCCTTCCAAAGTGGTTTTGGTGACAGGTATTAAATTATAACTTTATAACACTCCACAATATAAAAATCCACACAGTCAGCAATGTAGAAAATATGAACATCTTTCCCTGGCCAAACAGCAGATACCAAATTGCAGTCAAGATCCTTTGCATGACACGAGTTACTCGCAGTTGTCTCACCTTGGAGTAAAGTGGCCAGAAAATTTTCAAAGTCCCACAATTATAGTTCTTACTTCTAGAAGGGATCAGACCAGCTGTGTATCGCAAAGCACACCCCATGAAATAAGGATATCTTTCCACTATGGGTGTCCTCTGATAATTCATAAGAGCCCATAAAACTGCAGACAAACCATAAAATAACCTTCACATTGACTGGACAAAGGAATTAGTGAGAGTGGAGAACAGGCAATGCAGAAATTTTCTTAACTGGTCTTTAACACTTTTATGTATTCAGACCTTTTGTAAGAAGTGGACTGTATTTTTTATAAGGCCACCGAGAAGAGTGAAAATTATACATATGTAGAAATCATGAAGCACTGTTAAGATACAGTGAGGGTCTATTAAAATAAATTGAATTTTATCTCCAATTTAGAAATAGTTTTTCTTTAAGCAAACAAATATTTTACCCAAGACCAGGAATATTGTTTATAACACAACTCAGGAGTTCTACTGTCAAGATTTGTGCTCTAAACATAGTGTGCACTGCCTCCTAAAATAGGATATCTTCTGATGGATTGAAGATTTTTCTTATAGCTTCAGGTGACATGCATTCAGCTTCGTTAGTCTACATCTGAGTGTTGTTTAGTTTCATAGCCAGCATGAAAGAACAGAACAGTAGTTTACAACCTTTTAATTAACATGGTTTCAGCAAGATTTTCTAAACCCTAGTAATTAATCACACCAGAGCTTTGAGATCATTTAGAAAAGTGTTATTACACCCCAAAAACAGATCTTTATCCAAATGATGATGTAACCAAAGAAAAAAAGAATCTGGCATCTGACATGACTGATCTGCTATTGACTCACCCGCTCGCTTACAGCCTGCAGTGCTTTACAGAGCAGGTCTGGTGAACAGGACACACAGTTCATAGAGGACGTGTGAAAAGGTCACTGGCACTCACCTGGAAAGAAGATGTCAAGTAGACAGCAAAGAGTCCATTCAGAAGAAGCAGATTTTCTTCCAAGTTATGAAACACTTCTCATCCTCCAGCTGCAGTGCCATTCACACCCCACCTGGATCTACCTCTCCCAGGGAGGGCCAGAAGTTTTCCTGCTCCCAGGGCCAAAACTCCTCCCTAACTCAAAGCAAACCACACCAGCACTAACCAAACCCTGCTGTCACCTTCCTTTTGCCTGGGGGAAAAGGACTGGCATGCTGCATCTCCCCATAACCTGGCCAACAAAAGTCCAGCCTTCTCTCCAGGCTCCTCTTTTATTAGCTCCCATCTCTTAACAAGCCACAGGTTTGTCACACAGACCTAGAAATTAGCAGGGAAGGATCTGTGCTGCTGTTCTTCTCCCAGCTGTGTGCTATACCTCCTGAAATGGGGTATTACAGCAAACTCTGTGTTGCAGTATTTTGATGGTTAGAAGACTACTTCCATTGCCCTTCAGAGTCTTTTAGTGAATTCTGTTGTGGTTGGTTCCCTAAACAGATTAATTTTACCCGTTCTCTGACCTCAGCCAAAATCCACTGAAAGCAGTTTCCACCACGCCCCTGTTAATGAAGCTCAGACCTGCCATTTTTAAGTTAGACCTAAAACCCTGATCTTAGCTGGAAGATATCTGCCTGGAGATTCAGACTGAAACCTGGAATCCAAAGCAAAACTCCAGGAGACAGGAACTTTTATGCCCAGCCATGGATAGGAGTTGCTAAAATGGATAGAAACCCCAGGCAGTAGGGTTAGATTCTCCAGTAGCCTGAAGAAGCATCAATAGTGTGGGAAAATGGAAGAGAGCACAGGCTCCCTTCACAGGAATATCCTTGACAGGCTCATGCCTATGATTTAGACACCTAGGTTACACGCCTGAAGTTGAATAGCCACCTCACTTTTCATTGCTAATCCTTGATAATTCATGTTAGACAAGTTCCCTAAATTCTCAAAGCCAAGGAGCCTGACAAATGTCTGCTTTCCATATCCGAGTCCTGATGAGCATTGTGCACTTGGCACTTAACAACTGCTGGTTTCAACTGGCTCTTCCACAGTCTTAAAGGTATAATTTCCTTCTTTCCTCACGATGCCAGCAACCAACAGTGGATATTAACAGAACCTAGCATTGGATACAGGGTTATAACAGAGTAAGCTTTAAATAAAAACTTTCCAGTAGATATCTCACATTGATCCCTAGGCTGTTACAGTCAGGCTATTGGCAGTGCCTAGCTGGTTGGAAACTACTCCGGTTGTCCTTGACCATTGGATATCATAAACTGTTCACTGAGATTGTATTCATGTCTGCAAAAATCTTGAGCTGCAACAGTACAGATTAAACTTGGGCAGTTAGAGATTTCTATTCTATAGAGTATTTGCATCCATTTTTCTTTTGGGACAGATATGACCTCAATCCCACCATGATTTACTGACCATCCTTAAGGGCATTTCATTATTTCATTACAAATAATTTACATTTTTTTTTCCTATGCCATACCAGGCACTGTTTGTAATGGAAACCACTTATACCCACAGACTTTTTACAACTTCTCAGTGTTAATGCCAACTTTACTGACTCCAAAGTGCATGGGTACCTCTTTCTGGTTATTAATGGTCAGGCTGAAGGTCTGCTCCATTTCTCCTGGCACAAGACCCCTTGCACCCATCAGTCATTTCTCTGGGCTGCTCCTCTTTGTCCACACTACACAGATCTGTTAGTATGTGTAAGTGATATAACCTGTTAACATGCTGGCATGGTTTGAGCTCTGCTCCTTTCTTCCTTTCTCTTCCTTTCTCTCCATTCCTCCTTTCTTCTTCTTGTGTCTCTTTCCCTGTGCTACTCTGCAGTTTCTCTCCCTCTCTGCCTAATAACCAGCATCACACTCCTGTTCACCAGACAGAAATTCAGCAATTTTTCATCACTCATAAAAGTTGTCTGGGGGTTTCCTGCCCTAACCTGCTCTCTTGGAAAGCACATAGGGCAGTAGCATTGAGTCTTCAGCTGTTCATAACGTCTTTTTTCTAGGTCTTTCCTTCTAATTTTCTCTGTGGAAGTGTATGACTCTTATATCTAATTTTACGTATCTCCTAATAACCCCAATAATTTGCAAGCCACTTTCACTTTGGCTGCTCTCAGTTACCTGCAAAACAGTGAGTCAGGAGGCTCCTCCTCAGGCTCAGACTATCTGCATCTCTGTTAAAATCAGAGACACAGAGGCACATCCCAAGAGCGTCGGTTTGCCCTGGTGCTCCCGGCCGACGCGACTCCCCTCTCCTCTGCCCCAGAGGCACTGCGTGTGTCCTTAAGTTGAGTTCAGTTGCAGACCACTGCAGAATCCTTCCAAGGTGAAAAGCATCGCCTGTAAAACATTATGAAAGGTTCAGCTTTATTAAATCAGTAATTCTCATTAGAGTCATATAATACCACTTTTTGCAAAGAGAGAACAATGAGGATTTTTTTTAATGCATATATCTACTGATTATGTGTCTAAAAATCTATAATATTAGCGTGTAAGGACCTAGGACCTGTGATTTGCTTTTGAGCAACATTTTAAAGGACAGCCAGAATTTCTATCGTACATATCTATTAGGTTTATGTGACAAATGAAATTTTGCTGGATTATTTATATTTTTAAAGTATCAGTTAAGGTATTTCAATCCTGGACCTTCTTAAGTATTCGTTGCCTCTAAATGAACTGGATATGTTGTATAATGGAATTACTAGATTTGTATTAAATTGTAGCTTTGGGACCCATCACTGTGTGATGCTATCTACTTTCAACTGGCTTTGTTTATCACAGAGAAGGGAACTGAATTAGCATAAGATACTACAAAGTAGTAAAGGGATTTTAGCACCCTATCTATTTGACCTCCTATTGACCTGGGCTAATTCATATTCTCCCTGGGATGCCGTAACAGGTCATTTTGTATTTGGAAAAAAATTAGGTCAAATTATGGTGCGACGTCCCTCGCCTCTTGGGCGGTGAAGTCGCGGAATTCCCTCTCCGCACACGTGGCTGTGCGCCTCCTTTAAAGGAAAATGAACTTTTATTTGTAAATTACCAGGCAAGAGATTTTTATTTGTCTTATTTATTGCATTCATGTGACTGCTGCTGCAAGCGTCACCGTTTATAGTATCACTGGTGGCAGTAACAGGATGGTGGGGATGCGGCAGAGAGCAGCTCAGTGCAGAAGGTGTGTGAGCACACGGAAGGGTGCATGTACGCTCACGGGCACACACGGGTATGCTCATACAGAGTTTTCCACCCTGGCCTTCACTTCACCCTCCCCTCCCATATACAGACTGGAAATAGTAGCTTTGCTGTAAAGAAAGTGCTTGAAGGAGGTGGGGGAGTTGCACAGGAGGGTCTGCTTTGTCCGGCTTGGAGGACAGGCTTGACCCTGAAACACTTCTAGACCATCAGACTGATTTTTCCTTCCATTTTGGGAAGGCTGCCTTTCGTCATGGCAGAAAATTTTCATTGAAATAATAACATTTTCCACAGGATAAAAAGAGTTTACCCCACCCTCTCTTCTCCAGACAATTGGACCACCCTGTAAGATCCCGCACACCAAATACCCACACCTTCCCCTCACGGAACCAACCGTCCGGGCACTTCTTGAGGTGCCACAACTTGCAGAGGTGGTGTGGGGAAGGTGGTGGGAGCCAGGTCTAACTCCAGATAAGGAAGAGATGTTTGACTGTGTTTAGGAAGGCAGCAATATTAAATGCTGGGTAAACTTAATGTGACATGTTCCTGCGCTGCACCACAACATCGCCCTTTGAGAGAAGTCCAGGCAGGTCCTCTGCCATGTGCTGTACCTTGAGAGCCATTCTGCAGTGCTCATGGATTTGGTCCTTAGATTTGCTCTGATCTCCATGACTTTCTCAGATATCAGCTACAAGTTTTTTATCTAGCTTTAAATTCTATTTGCTGCACCCTCCACCCCCCAAAAAAAAGGTAGATCTTTGGTCGAAGGTTGTTGTTAGTAATTCCAGAAATTTAAGTCTATTTTTTTCAGCAAAAGCCATGAAATGAACTCCAGCAGTTGCTCTGCAGTGCAAAGGGTTGATGAATTACAATGGCAGCCTGCTTTATTCTCCTTAATAAGAAATTAGATCACAATAGGGATTTACGAAAATTACCTTGAAATGTTTGTGTGTTTGAATGATTGCACAATTTGCGCTAAAATTATGTTGAATCATACGAGTTGGAGCATCTGCTCTTTAGTTAGTCTATATGCTGCTTTAAAAATGCCCTCTTCTCCTTTAATAGGAGTCTGTTAATGCATGCAGAAGCTTAACCCTGCAGACAGTGTTTGTTTGTTTTCTTTCCATTTTTCTAAATTGCATTATTGATAATTTTCTCAGGACTTCACAGATTTCCGTGATGACTTTATCAACTACCATTTCAGGTAGGAAGTGAGCAGTTCATTTAAGAAGCAGATTAAATCTTAATATTTAGCCTTTCGGATAACCTATATCCCTGGACAAGTTTGCTTAATTATTCACCGATATCTTTTATTATACATGCGGTTTGGAGAAGCACAGTTTAGTGTTAGGATGGGTGTCAGCCTTAAGACAAGCCCCCGCCGGTGTTTTTAAGGAAGCCCAGGCAGGAGACGCAGGCTGACGCACTGCATCTTGAATAACTTCAGGAAAATCTTTTAAGTCAACCTTGTGTTTTAGTCAACAGGGAAGGTTTGACCTTTAACCTCCCAACAACCATCTGTTTCATTATTTATCTGAGGGAATCAGAGAGTTTTTGTTCTTTCACAAAAGTCCCTGACACCAAGATATTTTTTAATAGCGGAAATTTTTCATTCTTGTCGCTATTCCTTTTGAAAATACAGGTATTTTCATACAACACGTAGCTAATGAGTGAAACTTCAGAATCCAGCCTTTCTCTATAATCACAGGAACAGGGATTAAAGAGGTCCCACTAGTGAGGAACATGAAAATTAATTATTGAGCTCCTTGTTTTATCCTCCCCATCTGTCTGATATTCTCGAGCACAGAAGGAGTTAGACAATTAAATTACTCCTCCTTTTACCTCCTCAGGATGTTCCCTGTACCTTTTCTCTAACTCCAAAGGCTCCCAAATTCTGTCCATTTACCAGGAAACCTGTGTGCATCTGCCTGCATGAGGGCAGGGGCATCCGATTTCCCCAAACGCCAAGAATTCAGCCAAGCTTTTCAAAACATTAACCTCTACTGAACGCACTTAAAATAATTTTTCTCTTCCTAAGGTTTATAGGAAATCCTTTCATGAAGAGACAAGCACTGTAAAGAACACAAGTAAATTGTAAAATGATTATGAACGGTCTTTTTGCAAAGAGGAATGCAGAAAGGTACGTGCACACTGGAGCAAAGAAAGAGTAAAAATAAAGATGCGGGATGTGCACTTTATATGTCAAGTGTGGGGGATACACTCTTCTTTAAAAACACTCATGAAATTCCCTCAGAAGTCACTGGGAAATGCCCCAGTGCATCTGCCCAGGGCAAAATTATATTTAGCTTTCCTGAGAAACCCTCGGTTTTGTAACGTGTTTATATTTCTGTCATTATTTTTGGCAGCTAAACAAGTGAAGAATTTCATTTCTACCAACTAGTTAAGACAGTTGGAGCAATTAATTTGTTTTATTTAACAATAAAGCTGTCACTCGGCAGTGTTGGGAATGAGTGTAACTCCAGCATGTTGCTGGTGGAGCTTTTTCCCTGCTCGGGAAGGAGAAACTTCAGAGCTCTCCGTGTGTGTGTGTGTGTTTATCATCACTTTTGGCTCACTTGATATTGTTTTGCTTGAGGTGAAGCCAAAGGGTAAAAACTGCTAAAGTGGGCCCAGACCAAGATAAACACACATCCCTGAGACATTTTTTGCTGAGAGATCACAGTATGAATAAAGTATAA
>NC_090661.1:103072716-103150216 GCF_013368605.1 Nyctibius grandis | reverse complement strand
AAGAAGCACTTGTAAGGAGCAAGTGCCCCCTGATTTGACACCCATTTGAGGGAGGATATCTCTCCCAACCAGGCAGCATGGCCGTGAGCTTGGCGGCCGCTCCCCCAAGGGATGCAAAAGCTTGCACAAAGTCAATCAGATGGGCATGTATATTTTAATTTTGACTTAAACCACACCTGTGAGAATCATGAAGGCAACAAATCCATAGAAAGTGATGGCTGGTGGAACGGGTGAATGGACTATTCAATTTAATCTCTCTCTTTGTAGTGACCTGATCAGCAGCAAAGTTACAACCTGGCAGAGTCCCTTCCTCTAAGCCATGTCTTTCTATTGGGAAAACATTTGTTTTAGACTCTTTTTAAATCTACCTGTTCTATTGGCTCATTGCTCAAAATGTGGTGGTTTCAGATGTTTTTCTGACAGAGAAAATGCACAGGACCTCTTCTTATGAGACACAGCCTGGAAAGGAGAGAAGGGATGGGGCTACTTTAATACAGATAGTAAACACCTTACTGTGGATAAATATTATCATTATATTAGTCACAAGACATACAGAACTTGTTAATTGCCTATAAAAACCAAACAGCTTTATTCTAAGATCTTCTATTGTGTGGGTGTTATGAGTAGTATGATGCTAGGAGCAGAAGGAAGACTGGATATCACCCCAAATTTTGTGTGTGCAGGCAGTATTTCTTTAAATGTCATTATATACTTTTAAATACCTAATGATCACACTATGAGGTGTGTCACGTGTCCATAAAGGATTTTAACACCTCATCTAACAAGATAGTGACAGAACTGGCTTTCTACCAGCCGCTCTTATTTAGGTGACAAAGGAACAGGTGAGCAAAAGCAACATCTTGGTTGAAATTATCTTTTTCCTTCCCAGCCTCACTCAAGAAATCTGAATCAGCAGAAAACGGGATGTATTCAACCATGCCTACTATCCCCACTAGACAAGAAAGGCCACAAAGGATTGAATTTCATCTGGCTCTTGGTTAATTTGGGAAACAGATGGAGTGCTACATCTTTCTCAGAGACTAAGGTCTAATGGAGCCCTGTGGCGTTATCTATCTGACTAGAACGAGGGTCTGTATTTTGAAGACTGTTCCCAGGTCAAAATGTACCGTAATGCAGAGATATATCCTTGCAAAATCACTTCGTAGGATTTCAGTCAACTTTGAGTTTGTGACCTTGTCACTTCATTTTGCTGGTTTTGAAACACAAGGTAAAATGCAAATCTCGAGAGAAGAAACATAATCAGAGTAGTCTGAAAATATTCTCAACTGTTAAAATTTTGGAACATTCTTATAATTGATAAGTATATATTTATAGCCATCTTCCATTTCTACATGTTTTCTGATTTCTACCTGACCTTATTTTTTCCATTTAAATCTTTTTTATGTGGCCTTCATGGAAAAAAAACACAAGCCAAAATGTATCATTCAAAAAACCTACAGCAGAATGACATAAAACCTCCGAAAACATTGTGAGATTTTTTCCCCACTCATTTAAACTATTCCTTTGCTGAGAATGTCTCCAACCTGGAGTGAATTTTTATGGACAAGCTATATGAAAATAGGGGTTTTAAATAGTTACAACCCCCCTAACAATAACGACACGAACACCGGCGCTGCAATAAATCACAGAGGCACAGCCACATTTGCTGCTGCTGGAGGCGTGGGAGACCCTCCGATTTAGTGGTGCTGCTTGTCCTCACTCAGCTCACTGGACCCAAATGAGAAAGAAAGAGAAGAAATGAGGAGAGGATGGAGAAGCAGGAATCCAAATGGTTCAGAACCCCCAAAAGAGCTGAGGAAACACAGACAGGATGGCATCTGCAACAACTGCACATTCGCCAAGTCTGACATTTCCTCTATAAACAACATGAGTTTGTCCCAAATTTTCACGTTCTGTGATAAGTGGATGACTTAAGGGGGTTAAAGCAGTGAGGAGGAGGACTTGAATTTGAGCTCTAAGTTAAAATAGTAGACATGGTTACTGGGAAAGGTAGCCACGCTGAGGATTTCAGAAATCCATCCCTTTTGGTTGGGTTCCCAAACTGCCTCAACTTTTTGTCCCCAGCTGCTTACTGAGGTTTGCAGGTCCCAGCTGCCACATTCACAAGAGTCTTGCAGGCAGCTATTTTTGATGCACCCCTTCATAGCCAAATAAGATGCAACGTCTTTCTAGGTATAGACACCAAGCCCTTGGCAAAGCATCATTGGGACATTGGTGGTCATCCATGTCCAATAAAAGGAATCCTCAAAAGTGTGGGAAACATCATGTATAAGAGTAAAAGCAAATTCTCCCATCACCCATAACAGCACAGGCAAAGGGCAAGAGAAATCTGTGAACTGGACAAAGGAATAAATCAGTCTTTTATCTTAAACTCCAAACTCTGTATTTCAGAGCAAAATGGAAGACCCCGTCTTCTTCCACATTCAGCCCAGAAATCGAGTGATTCCCAGTATGGATCTGCTTCGCAAAGTGCTTAGCAGACAAGGAGGGTGTTAAGCTATTAGCCCAGATTTCTCCACAAATAATAAAAAGGTTCTAGAAATATTATATCTTGGTTGCATCAAGCAAGCAAGAAACACAAGAATGAAGGGGATCTCCTGCGAAGTATTCAACTTCACAACATGCAAGTTTTCTAAGAGGACCAACAAAAGTATTATCTCCTCTGCTGTCTTGGGTCCTGACAAAATTCAGAAAGCTACCTTCCCCCAGGGACTGGGGATGAAGCGCTCTTCCTAAGCTCCTGATAAATCTGCTGCCTACCTGGAAACACGGGCAGGATATTACCAGAAATATCTTTATTATGTAAATGGGCAAAGCATTGAGACAAGTGGGCAAAACAATAATTATTCAGCTAGGCTGATTCTCTGCAAATCTGTTTGTACGTCAAGCCTGAGACGCTGAGCCGAGGGATATGAAGCACTGAAGAAGGTGCCTCCTCCCTGCTTGTCCTGTGGATGTGTACTGTCCTCAGGCCAACTGCTGCCACACCAGCAAGCTATGGAGGGAGTGAAAGGGCACTTGTGTTATTTAGAGTATCTCCACAAGGTTTACTCATCCTACAGAAAATCTGCAACCGTGGGAAGAAGTCCCAGCAATTTACTATCTTCTCTGAAAGTGGGTTGAAATGGTACGACAGGTTAAAAAGGTTCCTGGGAGGACTGACAGACCAACAGATGCTCCTACAGAGCGTGCGATTGTTTAAGCCTCATTTCACTTGGAAACCAGGTTAAAGACAAGCAAACAGTGAAGCACAAACAACAGGCAGCCAAAACCCCCCCGAAGTGCGCAAATAATGCTGTGAAAAAACACACAATCCTGTAGCTGCAACATCTGATCTTCTTCCCCTTTTTATTTTTCCCTTTGCTGCTTGTTGGTCATGACAGCCACGTCTTTTATACATTTAAAGGGTGAAAACACTCACTTTTGCGTTTATCTGCGAAGCATCCACTGCATGATAGGTGCTAAAGAAATAAAATATTAACAAACAGCCAATTATGCTCAGAGCTGGAGAAACCCGGTTTGTTCTTGATGACCATCCTTGAAAATTGCCTTTTGCCCGACTGGAAAAATCCTCAGCCCTCATTTTTCAAGCCTATCAAGAGCAAGACTTTCCCCAGCTGGTTTTGCCAGGAATCCCAATTTTCTCATCGCCACCTATTTGAAGCCTGCAAGCGGGGAGGGGAGGCCGTGCCAGGTGACACTGGAGGGGAGTGGAGCGCAGGTGGCACCCATTATGGGCGAGCATCCCCTCCTGCCCCAGCCCTTGCAGAGGGATGGGACAAGCACCAAAAGATTTTATGTTGTTAGTGCATGGCAAGGTGCACCCCTGCGTTGCGAGAGGCAAGCTGTTGCTGGCCAAAGGGTACCCGTTCTTGGTAGGACTCTGTAAAGTTGGTGTATTTTCAGAAGTGCAGGGGGAAGAAAAGATTCCAGTTGTGAGTCGTCTGACTTCTTGTCTTTGCTTGTCTTTTTTTCTGATTAAATTAGATTTCTGATGAAATTTCTGATGAAATTAGATTTGTATGGGCATTCTGGAAGCTTTATTTGGAACCCACTGATGATACAAGGAAGACAAGTTTGCTTATAGTTCCTAAACAGCAAAGTCCATTCACTACTCCAAGCTGGAAAAGCCCTTATTTTTATCTCCAGATGATCCAAAATTCAAGTCTAGTATTAACCAGACCAAGTCTTTCACATTATATTCTAACTTTGTATGTAGCAGGGGCAAGGGTACGTGGGGACTATTGGGAATGCATAGAGAAACAGCACTCAGCTCACAAATATCTCTCTTTCCTACATCAGCCTGAAAGGCTTGCTGTTCATCTTCACTAATAAATGCTGGTCAAATTTTACAGTGCAGTCTTGTAGGATTTCACAAGTGCTTTAAATTGCTAAGCTCCAACGTGTATTTGTAGAACCAAAGAAAAATCAATCAATTGGAATAACAAAAGAAAGAGTTATTTTTAAAAATTAACATGCAATGTGATTCACTAAACATTTAGAAATTCAGTATTCTCCACCACACTGAAATTGAACAATTACACTCTTTTAGAAGGTCATGATACAGATTTTTTTAAAAAAAACATAAATTTGAGTTCAACAGTTGCAGCTCATTTCTAATCTCCAATCCGTGGGTTTGCATCTCTGTGTGCCTTGGAAAATATACTCCTGGGCATGCATGTGCAAGTACAATCATGGATTTTTTGAGATACCTGGTGATATTCATTTGAGTATCTGAGATTAGACTTGAGCCTTTAGTCTCTTTCAAGTGCTTAAATAACTGCCTCTTCAGGCTCAAGCCAAACCAGTCTCAAGAAGTAGCTGCAGGAGCATTTTAAAATGAATCTGCTAAATTCTGCTTCTGGATTGGCAAGTGTTTGACAGTCGCCTTTTATTCGGCTGGAATAGGAGGTTCTCCTTCATTTAACATCAGGACCTGTCTTTGAGTCATACCATGCTATTTTTTGAGGTGGTCCTTGCCTGACATCTCTTGTCTAGAAGGTGGCACTGAAAAAGATTGGAATAGAGGAATCAAAACATTTGAAACAATTTGGGACTAAACAGATATATATTCCTCCAAAAAAGGAATGCAAATATTCAAAGTACTTTTGATACTCTTCCAAACTTGCTTTCTTATTTAGTCTTTAACTTCAGTTGTCTTTGTCACCACAGCTGGCTTAGTCTTTTGATGAACCATTACTATTAGATTTCACTCTAAATTCAGTGCCTGTTTAACATTCAGCCTCACAGCTCAACCCCAAGCGTTACAGGCTTGCTAGGACTCTGCCCAGCTGCATGATGCTTTCAGCTGGACCATGAATTAGAAAATGCCATGTTATACCCTGATTTTCATTCTGAGGGGGGAAATAACCCCAACATTCTCCTGAAATGTAAGAACAAGAGAAATTTGGTGAGGTCACTCTGTTACCTGGTATCAACTCTGAAGAACAGGACCTGAAAAAGTTTTCATATCTTTGCCATACCTTATTCTCTGCCTCTGGACCACAAAAGGCCCATTGGAGACGTGCTACCAACCCAGCTAGGAAGAGTGCTCTCCGGGCATGTAATTAAGACATTTATTCCTTCACTCCCAATCTCAATACATTTCAATCTGTTTAATTCTCACAGGAAGTCAAAAATAAAGTCAGGGAAGAGCCATATTGTTGCACAACTGTAACGCTCTCAAAGGAAGGCTTCCACTTCCAACCTGGTCTCTGTGTGCTGCATTACAGAAAAGTTTGGAAATGTTAGGAGTGCCCAGATGCAAAATCTTCACAGAATAATACAAAGATTAGGTATTTTTTTCCCTGTGAAGTGTTTTTTTAAGGAAGATTAGTTTTACAACTTTTCCAAGAGGAAAGGTATCCCTGCCTGTGGAAGGGGGGTTGGAACTGGATGATCTTTAAGGTCCCTTCCAACCCAAACCATTCTATGATTCTATGATTCTATGATTAAGTGTCTACTTGATTATCAAGGTCTAGGGTTTTGTTAAAAATAAAATATATTTTTTTTTAAGCAGAGCATTTATCACTGGGATTTTTGCTTTTTGGAGAGATGGTTTAGGTGCCCCGGAGCTGCAGGTGCTCATTCTCCTCTGCATACTGCACTAGGTGTCCTCCACCCATCCCACGTGGGTGAACTACGACACACCACGTACTCATGCCAGCAGGACAGGAGGCAGCCCGGATTTCTGGAAGACACAAGGCAGCCAGGGTACACATTCTGCAAGGAAATGAGGGTTTCTAACTTTAATTTCCAAGAGGCCTCTGGTATCATTTCAGCATCCTGTTACACTTTGGACTCATTTGTTTTGCACACACAGAAACCCCAGTTAGAGCTCTCCAAAGAGTCTCAAAAAAAAATGAACTTAAGAAGCTTTGATTCTTACTAAAAAAGACACTTTCTGCTCAAGATTTTGAAGTACTCAGTCACAGCTGGCACGCCTAAGCTTTCCTGGTTTCTCAAATACTGACGCAAAAACAATTTTTTAATCTTTTTCTTCTGAAGTCTAATCAGGACAGGGTACATTTTGGATAGGAATAATTCCAAACCCCTTTTTTTTTTCTTTTTTTTCCTGAAAAGTCCAAATGATTAACTTTCCTCTCCGCGCTGCTCGTGCACAAGCCCTGCATTTCCTCATTTTTGACACAAGTGGGATTAGTGGAGGTTTGTAACAAAGGCTTTTCTGACAGTCTGCGTAGCCACGGCCAAACCCAGGAATACTGGGAATCCTGATGAGAAAGCTTGCTCGTTTCTAGCCCAACGAGATTTGGAAAAGTATTTAAACTTTTGGAGCTTAACTAAACCTTCAAACCTTTGGGTATTGTCACACTGGGAACTGTGATAACTGCAGGTTTTATTATATGTCTTTCTCCTGCTATTTAATGTCCAATTAATTTCATGATAGGGCATATTAAAAAGATGCTTCGTGTATGGAGGAGGATTGCTTTGTGCTCTAACCGTTTATTGTAAAGCTACAGAGGATATTTTAAAATAAACAAATATTTGTTTGTCCTAATTTTTACTTAAGAGAAGAATTAAATAACTGATTCTTGGTTTAAAGCCAAGGTTTTAAGAAAATATGGAGCACGACTTTTTTTAGAAAAACTAAGCATTACTCAGGGGAATAAATACCCCTCCGACCCCTATAAAAATTGAGACACAAGGCCAGCATATGGAAATTATTTTCCTCTTGACCGTGACTTGCAAAAGAGACTCCTGGAAATACTGTGCTGTTTGTTGGTAGCAGTCTTGTTAAACTGCTCCCCCCCCAAATACAATAAAATGGCAGCACTTAACAGCCACGGCACAGCCATTATAAATGCTCACCTCTGTCTGTATGCCACTGCAGAAGCTGAAATTCATCTCAGCAGTAAGAACAAGTGCCAGGTGAGCTCTCTTTCAAAGACTCAGGTCAGGTTTTGGAAGCTGTTGCATATGCAATTGTTAACTGGCTCCTTTTGCTGCAAGAAGATGCCCCTGAGGACGGGTCCCTCCTGGTGCCCACGCTGGGCTCGGTTTGGCTCAGAGCTTTAAACACGTACCTGGGCTGTTCAAGTGCTCAGAATGAAGTGGCGATCCCAGGCATTTGGGCACGTAACACCTTGCAGGATTGGGTCCAGGGGCAGCAGTGATATGTCTGCATGGTTCTGCCATGCCCCACCGTTCACAACCATCCCAACCTGCTTCCTTGTCAAGCTGACACTGAAACGTAGGCTGGGGCAAGCCTATAGATGGGTTGAAGGTTTTTTCTTAAAGACCCCAGCTATCCACACTTCATTTAAAATCCCAGGTCTGGCCAAGGCATCCTTTGTAAATGGGTGTCTTTTGGTTTCACAGAATCACACAATCACAGAATCACAGAAACAACCAGGTTGGAAGAGCCCTCTGGGATCATCGAGTCCGACCATTGCCCTGACACCACCATGGCAACTAGACCATGCAGGTCTAGCATTGCATTGACCTGGGGGCCTGTGTGGCAGTGAACATCAAACAAGGGTGGAGAGTGTATCCCATCTAGGAGCTTCCCATATTAAGACCACTGCTGATTCCTCCTTCTTAGGTTTCATGGTGTTGGGATAGGATGAACTCCATGGCACAAGGGATACTATCAGCTAACAGGTTAAGCAGGGTATAATGGGACATTTGCATTTTCATTCCCTTCTTTCCTAAGTCACTCCCCGCAGCTTAGCTTCCACACCTAAATATAGCAGGGTGATATTTGCACATTCTTTTGTTCTAAAATTCAATTAATTTTTTATTAGAAAAATTAAATAATTAATAATCTTACTTAAACTTTCCAAAAACACTCCACTGCTGGCAGGACCTCACGGTGCCTACACCACGCAGATCTGCTCCTTGCAAAACTTTTAAAACAATTCCAGCCTCCAGCGTAAGCAGCAAGATTCAATTTTTGTGGTTGTCAGATGGGAAAGGGACCTGCTCTGCTCAGAAACACACGAAGTGTTTCATCTAGAGTGATATTTGCGTAAAAGATTTCTCTCTCCAGCTTTCACTCGAAAGCTTTCTGCCAGTTGTGTCCCAAGGACCAGCTGCTGGGAAGTTTTGTAGGAATGTGTATATAGAGAGAACAGTGAAAATTGTTTTGTGATTTCTTCCAAACCAATTCTGGCACGAGATGAACATACATGGTAAGCTATATATATAAAGGGCACTCTGTATGCAGTGCTGAGTATGTGTATGTCCCTCTAACAGCAGGAGCCATAATTCGAAAGAACAGATTATAACTACCCAAGATCCAACATTTCTCATAAGTGCCTGTGGTTGTTTTGTTCCCTGCCCTTTGAGTATTATACAGCATGGGCTATAAAACCGAGAGGGACCTGTGGGATGAGTGAGGCCAGGTCTCTCCTTCACTTCCCTCGCTACCAGCAGCATCACCATAAAGTCCTGTTCATAAAAACAGAGTGCAAATTGAATACTTAGCCCAGCCCTCTCTCCACTGGTTCTGCCCTCTTTGAAGTTGAACAAATGAAGGCTTGCTTCTTAGGCACGGAAAAAAACATTGAGGTTGATTAACCATGGGCATGCATAATTTATGTGGAGTTTGAACATCCTGTGAAAACGGGCCAAAGACAGTTTTTTATAAATTGGGCTCTATGAATTCTAGATGATCTTCAGCATTTATTATTGCTCAAGAAGCTTGGGCAGTGTCACAGGCGTGCGGCTATGTATATTTTCTGACTCGGTTTCCTCTCAGCCAGCCAATTTAAACGCTACCCCCTTTCCTCTGCCAGCATCACCAGAGCCAGTCTTTGCACTAGGCTACAGCACTCCAGTGCTGTGCCGTGGTTTGTCAGGCGAGGAAAAGAGCACTGCCCAGGAACCACAGGATTCCCACTTGAAACGATGCCTCCTGGAAGGGAACCAGGAAAAACACCTTGTAAGCCTAACCTCAGCCCAGGTAGCATGTTGCCTGTTCTGTGACAAACCTTGCATGTGCCTTTAAGAAACAAAAATTAATGCAAAGCTTATTACAATCCTGGTGGTTGCTAACGCTTTCTCTCTTCCACTGTCCAAGTGTCTGAATTTCAGCTTCAGATGAGTGTGGCCTGCTGGGATTTGAGCTGCCAGTTTAATTAGTGTTCAGTAATTTCAATAATGAGTGACAATTCATTGGGGCTTTTAGGTTGGTCTTCTGTTCAGAAGCAAATCAATAATCCACAGTTTTTCCCCTTCTTTAAAGACAAGAAAGTGGCATGTGAGTTACATCAGATGAGAGAAAATAAATGAGGAAAAGCACAACTCCCTCAGTAACTTGAGAGGCAATTGGCTTTAATGGTGTGGGCAGCCTCCCTGGTTTGTTGATGTTATTGGATGAACAGAAAGGTCATTAGTATCTGGAAAGGGGCTCCAAAGATTCTCACAGTAAACAATTTGCCCTGGCTGTAACCATAGTGATTTGGGTAAATGAACACAGGTATACGGATTACTACTGTATTCCCCAGGCTGCCTATATTATTGCCTCAGAAGATATAAAAACAATTGAGGCTAATTGTATGAGAGTGAGTTTATTACAAACATAAATGGAAGGGGAAAAGAAACCAGATATATTGTTCAGAAGCTTTTTTAATCTCTTAATTTTATATGTACATGTGCACATATATACGATGCATGAGTATCTCTGTGTACATTTACACGTGGAAACACAAGCACACGCACAAACTCACACACAGATAAAATTTCTCCTGAGTTGGTCTCCACTTTGGTCGGCAGACGTGCAGATTTATCCCTCACTGCCTGGGAGCAGTCCTCTGTCTCGGCTCCTTGGTGCTGGTGAACCTGGTGTTTGGGATGCCAAGCGTCACTGCAGGAAGAACCACACAAACATTTCTGTTTTAACACTCGGAGACCGAGCAGAACAGCCTGAAAGCTAAGAAAAATGTATTTACCCTAAGCAAGACAGCGATGTGGTCTGAATTATGGGTCCCATTCCAGGGAGTCACCTCCTCCACCAGCAGCATCGCTCCAGCGGACAGTAGCAGGATATTTTTTTTTAAAGTTGCATTGCTGCCTTTTGTTACGGCAACAAAGAGCCAGCCTTGGCGAGGGGCTGCGGTTTGCAGTATACAAACCCATTAAAAAACACAAATGAAATACCCAGCTGGGAAGGTCAAGTCTAATGAGGTGGTCTGTTGTGAGAAGTGGTAGCTCACAGCATCCCCCATGTAGGCCAGAGGTGATTCCAAGTGAACAGCTGCTTATAATTATTATAATCTGACACTTTTCATCCACCTCAGGTGCTATTTTTTTCTCACAAGAGAGCAGATTAATTGTATATCAACTGATATACATAAAAAAGGGTTTGATAGAAGGCTTAATAAAGTAACATTAAATAGGCGCTCCCACTGAAATTCTAATGTGTATATTCTTAATTAAATTCCCTCGTACAGTACAGTAATTCAGGTGCATTTGGATTCCTTTTTCCTCCACTGAATATAAAGTTTAAAATTATTGTTGCTATTGAAGGCAAATAGGAAGGGAACAAACCTACAAGCCTGACCCACACAGGCCCCTCTTCTGGAGGGAGAAAAATCGGTTAATGCTCCATCTCTCATTCTGCTCCGCATCCACGCCGGCCCTCGGTATTCTCCTGTTAAAGCATACGCTCTCCCATTAGAATTTCAATAGAGCCCTGCTCCCAGGTGAAAAGGCAATATCCACATTAAAATGAAGATATTATTAAAAAAAAAATAAAGTACCATGTGCAGCAGTCTATTGACATCACTCCGGAGGGAAACTGTTGATTTAGAGGAGGAGAGGTATCTGGGTATGTGTTTAAATTGAACATTTAATAGTACTGGTTCAGCTGGTATTTACTGGTGTGCAGGAACTAAACGCGCAATGTTTACATGACTTTACAGCATGTCCTTTCTTGCAAGTTGTAAAATATAACCCAATATTACCCATGATAAGGAATATCCCAATTAAGCCTCTTCTCTAAATATTGCCTGAGTATTATTAAATTGCGTGGTTTGCTGCGAAGAGGAAACTTTCTTTCCAGAGCACGCGTCGTGCTGCGTGCGGTGTTTAATCAGACACGTTTAGTACAACTGCTTGAAAAAAAATGAATGGAATCTCACGAGTCCCACGACGTTTCCTATTGAAATGAATGAAAGACACATGGGGTTTGCTAAAGATTTCAGGCTGGGCCTTCGGAGACCCTGCTGTCTTCCAGCGCTGGCACTGCGTGCTCAGTGTGTGTGCATTAGCAATGGTGAACTTGGAGAAATGGACATGTGTGTGACTGCTGGCATTCTCCAGGGGGTTCACGCAGGCCATCAGGACTCCAGCGTTCAATAACATGCACCACGTATTATTGGATCTGCTTGAGATTAATTTGGCTTGGATCTCTTAGAAGATCAGATTTTTCTCCATACTGTTTTGGTATAAACTGAAAGTGATAGCGTACTTCATTAAAAAGAATCATTTTGATCCTTCCACTCCTGTTTCTAGTACACTAGATCTTTGAACAAGCCTTTTCACACTAACTTCCCCAAGCTACTGGGGATAATTTTGCACCTACTCCAGTCTACTGGCCAACACACAGATCTCCTCACATCCGTATAAACACAGAGTAATTCGTATGAATCTATTGGGATGACCCTAGCTTGCAATAGAGTCTTTGGGTCAGTGTTGAGTCTTCAGCATATAAGAAGAAATTTGTTTATTTTTCTAAACTTCAGTTCAAAGCTCAGCGCTGGAGAATGGCCTATAGCATTAAATGGTACATTTCAGCCTAATCCCAAACTTCCCCAGCATTTGGGAGAGATTGCCGCCTTCTAATAATTATTATTTATTTCTAATTAAATCTTGAACGTGTCAAGTGATTTTCAAAAATAAAGAAAATACTTTCTAGTCCCTAAAAAGCTTTAGACTGGAGAGAAAGCGAGAGATGTAACGTTATTGGTGTAAAGTTACACCGTATTTTGATAACAGTGGTTTAATGAACACCAAATACTCACAGCCTCACTATCATCAGTTGAGCAGTTCAAGTTGCACATCAAAGCAAAAGCGGGACTTGCAGAGAGATTTTAATATGTTTTTACAATTTACTCCAAAATGTATGTTCGACCCAGACAGGTACTAGATCCTATAAGAGGGTGTTTGTTCTCTTTTTTGTATGACATGAACCTTTAGAAAACATCAACTTCCTCTCCCATCTGAGCCAGGAAAAGAAGAAAAAACTTCAAAAAATAATTTACAATTAATCAAGCTACTGCAGAGGAAAAAAAAATTGTTGGTCTGTTCCTTAACTTGAACATGCAAAAAATGTTTATTGGAGAGAAAAAAAGAAAAATCCATCCAGTATCATTCCATCTGCATTTTGTTGCATCATTTTTCTTACAAGTTTGGCTTCCAAATACGCCACCAGCCATCAGGAAAAGCCCCAGGAAGCCCTTCTCACAGGATCAGCCCTCCTCACGCTCACAAGGAGGAGGGAGGAAGGTTCTGCAAATCTAAGACTACAACTCACCTTGCAGCTCAAAAACTTTTTATGCAGGTGCAGTTTGAAAGTAAAAGGTGACGTGTATAAGCAGAGTATTCAAAAAAATATTCCAAATGAAGTGGTTGGCATGATTAGTACAGACTACAGCTTACTCTGGTTGCAATGAATAATTACAGTCCTATTTGCACTGGTCCATGATATCTTTTAAAATGAATTACAGACTCATCACCCTGCTGCCTCCTGGCAAAGGGAATTAAACCTTTATGTAGCAACAGTTTATTAAAGACAATAACCTCTTTTTTTAAAACAGCTGTACTTAGCAGTTATTAGGGAAAAAAATATTATATATGCATAGTATGCATATATATTACTGCATAGTAACGTCTCAGCCATTTGGACTAAATTTATAAAAATCAAGCAGCTGAATATGGCTGGTATTTAGATCTAAATTTCTTAGTGGAAACTGAGACGAAACATGACATATTTTTAAATGCCAGTTTACCCTAGGAGGTTTGTCATTCTTATCGCTAAAATCCATTAGTAGAACTGACCCAATAGTAGCAGCATTCAAAACTTTTTTACAGATAAAAAACAGAGTATAGAGCAGGATGGACATCTGATTACCTGCTGCATGCCGTTTGCCTCGCTCTTATGTTGAGTGCATCTAAATGCTTCAACTGGATGGGGCAAAAAAACCCTGCTGACATCATCCATGAACCCTGTGCTCGGATTTTCCTGTAAGCAAATGCTGAAATAACCATGGGAGAACAGCAGTTAGATGAGGAGAAACGCTAAGATCCTGATTCAGCAAAAGCTTTTACAAAGGTATTTAAAGTTAAGCACATGCTTAAGTGCTCTGCTGAATCAGGGCCTCGGGGAGGTCTTGTTATCTATGAGAGATTTCTAAGTGGGAAAGTGGAGGAGGAAAGCAAGGTGTACAATTACAGCAGGAGTGTAAAGAGAAAAGAAGACATGCGAAAAGTTTTTGGGTTAAGATTATTCTAACTTGCTCAAGAAACTCAACAATCTAAGGACAAATATCCAGTAAAATTAAAGCAGGGAGCTGGGAGCTGGAGCTGGAAGCACATGAGCTGACAATCAGACAAGTGAAAAGCAGAGGAAACTTCACTGCTGTGTGTGGAAGGACAAAATACTCCATGAAAAAAAGAAAATGAACTCTGAAGTTTTAAAACTATATTGCCAAGCATCAACTCTAAAAGGGAGGGGGAGATATTCACAGTCTGAACTCAGTTTGCTGACTTTGGTATTTAAATTGGGAGCAGAGGCAAGTTCAAGGGCTGAACTGCTCTGGCGTATGAGGCTTGGGGCCAGCAGGCAGGGGGTAGCAGGACGAGGTCTTTAGGGGAAGCCAGCTGGTGCTGAGGACCCCCTCCCCACATTACCTGATTTGGGGCTGCACTGCCAATGGAGCACCCCCACTGCTGCCACTGCCTCTGGTCCCTCTCCCTGGGCATGGGGCTGAGTTTCGCCTGGTGCCCTTAGCCCCATGCTGCAGCCCTTTGGGGACAGTCCAGGCCTGAAGCGTATAGATGCATCCCTCAGCTGAGTGTAACTGAGGGACCTGCAGTGAGTGTGCTCCATCACTACCCCCAGCCATAGGTGATGACGTCCGACAGAACTGTCCCACGATGGGTGCCACAACCCCACACTTGGTCCTGGCCAGGAGGCATGGCACCACCACCAACCACGGTGCTCAGCCCTGTCATCCATGTGGTTTTTTACCCATCTGGTAGCCCTCTCAACCAGATGATGACATCCTGTGTTGGATGCCACCCTGATCTTTGTAAGCTTTTGGAAAGGGTAGAGCTATATCAGTCAGCTGGTTGGGTCCCAGGGGCTCATGCAGGTTGAGTTGTCTCAAACTCAATCTCTCCAGAATCTCTCTGCAATTTAAAGTGCAGTTCAGTAAGTGGGAATGACTGCATGATTTCCTTCAAATGTGCACTGCTGATCCAAACAAGTTCCTTTAATGACCCTTGCAGTTTGGCAGTCCTCTTCTCTCCATTGACTATGCAGGAGGCCTGAAGTCAGAATGTAAACTCAGATGGCAAAAATAGACCTAAGTTTCTTAAAAGATTTTTTAAAACATCATTTCAAGTGACTGGTCTCTTTTAAGCCTGATGGGTCCTTGTTCTTGAACTGGAAAGGAAGAGGGAGCTTACTTGCCAGTAAGGTTTGCCCTGGGTCGTTCTTGCAGTGCAGAAATGCACAGAGTATTTGAGGGTTGTGTTTGTTCTGGAAGCAGACTTCCTCCATGCGTTTCTTTGATTATGCCCATGTAATATGACGATTATCAGATTTCAGTATCTGTTGCTGTTCTCCAGCTTGGCCTGTTGCAATAAATTAAAACGGGCGTTATGCTTAGTCCCGTATCAGGGTACTTCAATCGTGTAACGTGACCATTAGGTTCTCTGTCCACAAATCGGCCACAAGTTTGGTCAAATTATCAAATTACATTACTGGAGTAATATTAAAATCATGTGAGTGGGTTTTAAATCCCAGTAGTTCATGAACTTTTTTTAATATCTGCCAAGCCGAACAATGGGACCCTTTGCAATCCCCCAGTGAGCACCTATTAAAACCACAATTTACAACTATACATATCATCTAACGTGTTAACCAGGTGTTCCAGTGTTATTGTTTGAAATTCTACCTAGGTTTAAATCAAATGAAGAAAAGCCAAAAGTCCAATTAAAATCCCACATTGCCTCTTTATCGTGTGTAGGTGAAAGACATTTGTTATAGATTTAATGGCAGAAATCTCATAAAATTTTAGACCATCCTCTTTTCTTCCCAGTTTCTTGTTTCTTGCTCAGATTCTCACAGCTTACTGGCATTTCCTGTTCTTAGCTGTAAAAAAAATAGAATAAATCTAGGAATTTCTGGCTTAATTTTAGTAGCATCCTGGACACTCCAGCAGAATTTGACAATTGAGTGTTGTCATGGGATATTAAAATCCTGCAGTGGGCCCATTTAAGCTATTATTTCATAGGCTGTCCCTTAATCAGTTCCATCCCTCGGCTGTGCACTCTTTGCCAACATGTGTCTATTTTATTTAATAGTTCAGTGACAACAAATTTATGTTGCTAAGCTCCAAAAAGTAAACCTTACCAAAATACCTCCCCAAACTGCCTTTACAGACATCCACCAAAGTAATATGGAATTCGGTTGTCTTCACTTGGCCGTAATTACTTCCAGACGCAGGCTGCCTATCTTTGTCTTTGACCATTTTTCTCATTCCACCCCAGCCCAGAAAGAGTGGTGTTTCTTTACATTTATGGTTTTCTACTTAGATTTCATTGTCACCCACCCCTCCTACCTTTTGATTTTAGCAGACCTTGACATTTAAGTAGTGACTTAGCTCTCCCTCCAAATATATGTTTTCTTCTCGCTTTGACAAAAGACTTGGGTTTTCAGTGCCCAATAAAACAAATTAATTTTCTTTCTGTGAGACAACCTTCCCCACCCTCCTTCTTTTTTCAGGCATTAACACTGGGACAGTGAAAAAAGTCACTGTTGCCTCGCTAATTTGAAATCCATTGAATAATATGATAAATGAGATCAACTTTTTGTACAGAATTAGTGAAACTGGCAAAAAATAAATGTGTCAGTTACAGCACATCTGGTCTCTTTTACGCTTTACTTAAGAAAATAATTCTTGCCAGATTTTACCCACCCATAATAATTACACAATTTTTACAGATGTAGTTTGTAACAGCTTCACTTTGGTCCAAAACCTTTAATATGACTTGCAATGAATTTACTTCTTGGCTTGCACTTTATTATGTTTTTGCAATAAAAGGACTGAGGTAAAGTTATTTGTTTCCAGCTCCGCACCTTTTACTAACATTTTTATAAACAAAACTGCTAGGCTAGAAATGATTGTTGCTGTCATCACCACTGTTACTGTTGCAATTACTACACATTTTGCATTTGGACATTTAATTTGGCATTTGCTTGGAGTCTGTTTTCTTTGTTCTTAATTATCTGTTCTTTGGGAGCACCAGACCAGCGAGAAGGGTACTCATGCATGTCCAGCTGCAAATGATAAAACATCATGACTTCCACTGATATTTAAAGACAACAGTACTAATTGTTGGAAATGGATCCTGGCTATAAAATTTTGAGCCAGCTCCAGAAATCTCTGCGTTTCAGGAGTGTTAGGGCCTAGAGTTTTGATTTGGCCCCTGGAAACACAACTCAAGATCCAAAGTTCAGGCCACTTCCATGCCAGGGACTCGGTGTGGGCCAACCTCTAATTGTAACAGCATGGCAGGCAGTGCCACCGTCGTTAGGCTCTGTATCGCATTTACCTCTATTTGCAAAACTTTATAAATCAGATGCAAATATTTTCAGCTGCTGAAACTTGCCATAAAATACCCTGGCCTTAGCCCAAATGAATTCTGACATCCAATTTTTTAAAAGCAACAAAAAAAAAGGAAAGAGAAGTAGCAGTTTCCTACCCAAAGCAGATAGGGTGTATCGGGTTTCTTTTTCAGGGCCAGACACTTAAAAAAATTGATTCATAGGGAACAGCACGTTATCTCATGAGCAGAACCAGCCCATTAACACTGCTTTGGAAGAAGACAGTCCATTTAATTAAGAGGCATAGGCAGAGTAGTGACCACAAGCTGATTTTGACCTCGTAAATTAAGCCTCTATTACTTTTTAAAGGGGAGGGGTGACAAGTTGAATGGACGTGATGCTCTCAGCAATCACCGAGCGTATGCATTTGGTACCCACGTAGATCTCTGCTGCACTAACTGATATTATTGTTATTATAATTCATGGCATAAACTGTAACCACTTGCAACTGCTACACGCTGCACAACCCAATTAAGAGCAACAGAAACGGCTGCATTTAATGGGTCCAATGACATGATAATGCCTTCGAAGGGTCAGTGCCCTACATCGCACATCAATGGCAGTTGACACACAGTTTTTTAATACTACCACTTAAATATGCATTAGAGGTTTAAAAGCAGCATTGAAGTAATGAGAAGGGTTAGACTTAAACTCATAAGTGCAAGTAAAGTGTGACCTGCAAATATAAGTGTTGGTAAATTCAGGGTAGGGGATTTGTTAAGCATAAATGCACTTTCAAGATTTATGTATTTTTAACTTACTGATCCTTCAAAACCCAAAGCATTTACTGAGTTCACTCAGAGCAGCGAAGACTTCACCAGATGAGGCCTGTAAATGGGACAAGGCTTTTTTACTCACAGTATGATGGCACTGTGCCTGTAAACGTATGATTTTTGAAACAGAGTTTAGGAAACTGTTCAATGTGCAATCACAACATGAAAAAACATCTTGTCACAGCGTGCTAGAGAGCTGGGCACGATTCCCTTCTACCCCGAACCTGAACCCTGTCCTCATGCAAACATTTTCAGTCCCTTTTGCAGCACCTGCGGGAAGACAAGCAGCGGTGAGATCCAGGGCATCCTCCCTGGGCTGCCCCTAATTCCAGGACCTTTCCCACCCCATCAGCAGTGGTTTCACAGCTTGCCAAAGTCTTCTTCTGGTGGCACTGGAGTCTTAGATCTTTCGGGGTTGCTCACTGAGCTGCTCCCACTGGTTTTCTCTTCAATCTGGTTTTTCCTTTTTCTTGTAGATAGCTCAGAGACACCTAATCAGCACAAAATAAGGGTAGGAATATGGTATGAGTTTTTAGGGGCTAAGAGGCTCGTGATGTGACTATCATTTCCAGTCTGGGCTTGTCAGAAGTGGGACATTAAGGCCGTGGGAGTCAGGTGGCATCAAATATATTCTGTATACAGAGATACATCCTCCAACTCTCTCCTCTGCTCAGCTGTCTCACGGAAATTAGGCAAAGTCACTGTGAGTCCTGCAACATTTGTGGGATTTTCTGAGACGAGGCAAATCCAGCTCTGAAATTCAAATTGTCTCCTCCCGCCTGGGCCAGGCTGCTGTACCCACAGAGTGCATACAGGCAGGGCTGCAGGGGACGATCAGTCAGCACCAACTCCGGGACTCACTTTTAATCAAAACAAAAAAAAAAAAACAAAAAAACTATGCCTAATATTTTGGCTGTCGAATCATTTTTTAAAAAGCTGACATCTTCTCCATAATCCCATCTGAACATTGTGTGCATGCGATTTAAATATGTTAATAATCACTCCCTGCTCCTGTCATTTAATCTTTTTTTTTTTTTAAGTTGTTTAGCCAGATACTGGAGCCGGTCCAGTTCCCTTTCCAGCTGAGCCCTTTCTCTCGCACCACACGAGCACATTGTAGGGATCATTTTTCGGAGATAACAGAACATATTAGCTCTGCGAATACTTACAGTTCTCATTACACTAACCCCCTTTATCCGACGCCGGCGCGTGGCCGCGGCTAACTCTCTACCCAACCCCGAGCCAGTGCAGCACAAAGAAAGTCTTTGGCGATGTGGCAGCGGCACATTTCCAGAGCAACGCGCGTAGCTTCCTCCCCCATTTACAGGAGGAACCGGCTGTAATGAATTTAGATGATATTCAGCTCTACTACGCTGCTTAATTCACTCGGTGGCCTTGATGTTATAGGAGATGAGCAAAGGGACCGGGGGTAAATCCAGTTGACTTGGTGTTAAAGTTAACATTAACAACAGTAACAGCAAGCTCCCGGTGTTCGACTGTCACTGACCCTTCAACATGACTCAAAAGCGCTGTGATTCCCATATTTCCCCTGCTAAAGCAAATACAAGCCCGAGCGGTAGCGTGTGGTTGGTTTTGAGCGTGCCCTGTGCTGGGTGGTCTGGGGACTTATCCTACTTCCCATCTCATTTGCCTGCAAACGCCTTCACCTTGTCAGGGCCAATAATTATCCGGCCGGCGATGCTCAGAGCTGCCATTCCTTAAGATTGGATGAGATTGAAGAGGCTGAGGCTCGGCTCCTCTGTGCATTTTCTCCGTCAGTTAGTGTATACACTGGGGGCCCGGCGAGCCCTACAGCAGAGCTACACTAACTTTCTCTCCCCTTCCTTATTATGGAGCTTAATAACAGCAGGCAGTGTATTAATATGTAAGAGATCAAGAGATTATTGATTAGAATCACTTGGCTAATATCCCCTGTCTGTCATGTAGTTCAGCAGCCCTTTCATGATTTTTTGTGTCAGTCCATTTAAATATTCATGACAGAGTTGCTTTGTACCTCCACGGCTGAATTTCTAATTAATCTGTCAAAAGAAATACAATATGCCCCTAAGCCTTATTATTATAAGGGTCAGCTGAAACAGAGCTGGCCTGGCTAGGCCTAAGGGGTAATTAATTATAACAATGCGGTGTTTACCTTCGTCGGTACCTGCGGCCTAAATGAGTGCTAAATTAGACTCAAACCACTTCAGTCCGTGTTTGAAGCACCCCGATATGCCAGACTAAATCATAATGATGGGGAGGAGAGAGCGGAGAGCTGCTCCTGTGTAACAACATAATCAGCAATTATAGCTAGGAAATGGGGAGAAGGGGGAATTTTATCTCATTAGAAGAGCCCGAGCAGAAAGTTTTTTTTTCTGTCACCAGCTCTTTTCTTTCGAATTCAAATGATCCCACTCTAAAGGTGAGGGATCTCAAATTTAATTCCAGTGCAGAAAGCCAGCCTAATTAGTGGTATACTTTGGCTAAAATATGAATGACATTTGCTCCAGCTTGCAGCGGCCTATTAATAGAGGGTGTCAGAGTGAAACATTAAGTGTATCATTCTTCTGTCAATTTATTTCTGTCATTATTGTTTCTTTATTTCCTCTGCCACATTATGGTCACTAATTTCTTCTCACTTTTATGAGATTCTTAATGTGGGCCTTTAATGAACTCCAAAAACTCAACCACAACTCTGAAATTAAAATACTAGTCTCCTGTCAGTGTGACGCGACAGAGTAAAACTTGAATAGTATCATTCTTCTGTCAATTTATTTCTGTCATGATTTTTCTTTATACCCTGCCACATTATGCCCACTAGTTTAATTCCATTTTTATGTGACTTGTTAATGTGAATTTTAGGTGGCTTTTAATCACCTCCAAATTTGTAGAATATCATAATAAATCATAACTGTATCCCCTCTTATGACAATTTATTTCTGTCATTATTTTTTATTTCTCCTTCCTTATTACAACTCCTAGTTTCATCTCCTCCTCTGTGACCTTTACATAGTTGCATTTCGAAGAGGGAGCACAGCCAAAGTTTGCTCTTTTGCAGCATCACGGCAGCGGCAGTGCAACGATGCTCTGCCCGTCCGGCGACTCTCTGCCAGTCCCCACTGCAGTGCTGGCCGAGCCATGGCTCCAGCATCACCCACGGAATCATAGAATCATAGAATCGTTTTGGTTGGAAAGGACCTTTAAGATCATCAATTCCAACCATTAACTCAGCACTGCCAAGGCCACCACTAACCCATGTCCCTACATCTACACGCCTTGACGTGCCCAAACAGCGTGAGCCTGGCCCAGCATCACCAGTGTGCTTCGCTTAAGGGGTGGCTTTTGAGTAAATGACATTTCATTAATGTTATTGATTAGGGCCGGCCTAATTCATCTGCATAATGAAAGGGTGTAATTAATTGGTGCTTGTGAGTCCAGTTTCCAGCGATCTTTGAGGGACAAAGCACACACACCCATGTTGCAGCACAGCACCAGGAGGTAACGCGGGGTGTTCAGCACCTGCAGCACACCCTGTATCTCCCTATACGGTGATGTTTTAAGAAAAAAACTTCTTCAACAAACACAGAAACTTACTCCAGTTCTTGGGTAGTAACTCACAAAAACTCCTTAGTGTTTTCTCCATTTTTTCCTCCCTCAAATAGCTGCACATCTAAACTCCAGCCTGGCTGAAAAGAAGATGGAGTAATCCCTAGCCAGTCTTTTGAAACTGTGCATAAAGCATGTGTAAATGATGAAAAAGGAGATGAGGGGGATCTTTTTTTCCCTGAGATGATTGCAAACATGATCATTCACAGACCTTTCCTTCTGCCCAGACTAGCATTGTCTCTCCATGTCCCTGGTGGGTGATGCCAAGCAGTGGCTTCCCTTTACCCACACATGAAAACAGAGAGTGGGGAGACTCAAAACATGCCACTGCCACTTCAGATCTATCATGTATGGCACTCCAGCCTGAGAAATGGCCCTCTGGAGTGCTCCAAAAAGAAGTGGAAACCATCTCCCTGGAGCTCAGGCCATCACATGTCACTGTCTTGACATTTTCCCAACTATGCCTGCTGCCTGCACTCCCAGTATGCAGGAGAAAGCTGCAGCATCTCATGAAGCCAACCCCAAATATTTCAGCTAGAGTAAGTGAACGGGCTTAAAGTCTTGCCCCAGAGCAGTGGGGTCTGCCAGGAGGGAGATCTCTTCCTGGGCATGTGGGGTCACATCAACAAAGGCGACTCAAGAGGAAAACCAGATGAGTCTGGATTACTCTGGAATGTCAAGAAAACAAGTAGGTGGCTAAAACACGAGTATGCTAAGACAATACTGATTTGGACTGGATTTTGGATGTGACAGTACTGACTTTCTCATTAAATGGTCTGGAGAAATGCACAGAGGCCATGCTGGTGAAGCACTGCTGCTTTTGGCTGGAGTGGACCCAAGCTCGCTTCTCCTTGCTCTGGCAAAATTGCCAGCAAAGATCCAAGGGTCTGACCTTCCTGGGACCACGCGAGGTTGTGGGGACACCAGAGAGATGTTCTATTCCTATTCCACTGGGGCTCAGACGTGACCTGCGATGCTCCTGGAGATTCATGAAGCTCATGTTCTTGGTGGGCAGCAGTGTTGGGCAAGGTGGAGAGGGTGGATTTCGCTCTGTGCTCTGAGCACGCAAAGCACGAGTGCTTCCCTAAGTTGAATATACTGCGCTCCTTTTTGACCAGGATAAAGTGAACAAATTGCACAAAGGAGGATTCTTCTGAGAAGCGTGACACCGTATTTCCTGCATCTGTCTGCTATTTCTAAACTGATAAGAAATACTACGTCTTTAGGCTCTAGACTACCATTAATTAAGTGGCGGTGTGTGGCATGCATAGGTAGGAGGCTCTCAGACGAACTGCAGCAAGGACCACTATCAGGTACAGGCCTGCTAAAGGATGTTAAATGACTGTAGGATTTAACTCTACTCATATTTACTTTTTTCCATAAGCTTAAGCACTTTGCCTGAGAAATATTTTTTTCTGAAAATATGCAAATACATGCCTTAGGAGCAAACGTTGCGAGCAGTTGGCATTAGTCTACTTGGACACCCAGTGAAGTTTGCAAGAGCTGGCTCATTGAGAGCAGGGGTACTCTATATAAGTTGTTTTAAAATCCAACTCCTTGGATACATTTTATAAAGTAATCTCTAAATTTTGAGCTAGAGGACCTGAAAATGGAGAGGAGCTCTACGCAACGATTTGATTTTGAGATCCATTAAGTCAGGCTAAGCAGAATCTGTATCTGCAATGTCAAATTAACAAAGCTAAATATTGCTGTTCTGCTAAGGCTGTCTATAGACTGTTAAAGCATGAAAGTCCTATAATTTCATAAAAAACCCAAGTATTCAAATTTCCATACAGTGGTGCTTTTGTATCTAATTTAAAAAGAGTAACAAGCTTACTCTATACATACAACAGATCATTAACTTGATAAGATACTAGTAGCATATTAAGTGAATATTGTGTTGTGCTAGCAAAACAAATACAGAATAGAAATTTGCTAATGCAAAAGATTTTTTAAATCATTAGGAGTGGCATCTTTTGGTATTCAAATAAACAAACTGAATTCCATCACTGAGCACTTTGGCCTTTTTTTCCCCCTACTCTAATTGAAAGCAAAAGCACAAGATGGAAAATGGTCCATACAAATGTGAAAGGTTTAGGTCACATTATTTTAATCATTTTATTTTATTTTTATTTTTTACTTTTTTTGGGGGTGCAATTATCTGAGACATCATTAGCTTTTACACTTTTACTCCTCCTTTTGTATTTCCAGCCTTGCCAATTCGTAATGCAAAGAACTGGCTTCATTTTTATCCAGGTTGTGTTTCACATTTGGTAGAGTCTGTTTGTCTCTCTTTCAATATTTGTATAAATAAAAGTATATTTTAAACCTACAAAGCCTGTATCAGTAACATGCATATTAATTTTAATTACAAAAAGGTCCAAACTTTCTATCTAATTTCATATTAAAGCGCTCTTTAAAATTCTAGCACACTGGAGAGACAAAAACATTAACAAAAAATATTTACACATGGGGTATTTCTTAAAGAACGAATTATAATCATCTCAGAAATAGGGCCTAAAGGGGGAATGTACCGAGAGGACTGAGGCTGGCGCTATGGGAAATATGTGTGTGTAGGCGAAAGCACACGTCCCCACACACAGTTTATACATAACTGTATTGGCAAAATTCGTAGTCCTTCCCCGTGCAAACATGACAGGGCCTCAGAGTTGCTTCTTTTGTCTTTATTCGCGAATAGTTTGGGTTTTTTTTGTAGGAAGATCAATTGTCTGGGTATTGGAAAGTGTGCGCTGATGGACACCACTGCACGTAGGCACGTGTTGCTTTCTCCTGGCTGCGGAAGACGGGGCCCTCCAGACACGAGCTGCGTTTCAGGATCACCCTGGAAGGTGCACAAGGTGCCTTGGAAAGCACCTCTGCCAGCTCAGTTAAGGGTTTTCATAGCAGCACGACAAAATTCCCAATTTATTTCCTTTGATATCTGTATTTAACGGGCTAATTTCTGTTAGGCATCAGAAAATTCCTTGAAAAGATGACAGGGTTGATGGTGGACAGAGCTACGGAGCTTGCAGACTTCTGTGGGTTTTTGAAATTCTGTCAGCTGGATATTGACTGACTTTCTAATGCACACTCCTCTAATTCTTAATTAGAATGACATAGCTAATTAATAAGTTTTTTCCAATTATAAATTAACTTAGGATCAGAACTCTGGCTTTGCATGTAATTTCCTATAATCGCTAAAGCTACTGCAAAAACATGTCTCCTACCAACCGTAACTTTTTTATTTAACACAGACAGACAAGTTCTCACTGGGTTTAAATTTTACAGCAAATTATCTCTGTTGGGATTTATGAAGGGAAATTAAAAAAAATTCAGAAGATTTTTCTCTTTTCTTTTTTTCTTTTTCTTTTCTTTTTTTTTTTTTTAAGGTTTCTTTCTTTCTTAAACAAAATAACATCTCTTAATGGACAATTTCTTTCCGAGATTTAAAAGGAATTCATCTTAATATTTTAATGTTATTACAGGGAAGGAAGAAAGAGAGCAGGTGATAATTCGTTTTTTCATAACTGTTACCACCTTTTCATGGTTTCTGCAAAAATGATTTGGGAGGATCCTGCATGCTGCTCATTTATAGAATCTTAACTGGAGAGACACTTATCTCTTTAGTAATGAACCAGTGTAATTAAAGGTGGGAATGTGGAAGAGTTCAGGCACTGGCAACATGTCACATAGTTGGCTGCTGCAATTCCTCGGTGGTTTATCAAAGACTACTCCTTTAATATGGAGATTACACTTATGTACTTGTCTGAACTTGAAAGGCATTTGCCTAATTTACTTATTAATGAGATGTAAATCTATTTGTACGGCACGTCACAAGTTTCCCGAAATCGCTGCTACTTAACCGGTGATAAACCCTATGATTTAAACGAAAAATAATACATTTAGCTTTCCACATTCATTCTGTTAAAAATTGATATAGTCTATGTTAAATTTATTAATATTGCTTGCTGTCATTCAGTTTGCAGCTCTTACTGAAATATGACTTGACAGCGGCCGCATTAAAGATGTATGCCATTGTATTCAACAAAGATTAATGAAGCCCGGTAAAAATAGCTGTAAAAGAGAAAGTGATCCGAATGTAAAATCAGTGAATTAAATGAGGCCTTGCATACCATTTGTTAATATGCATGAGGAGGGAGGCAGCGAATGAAAATGTCTCCCTGCAAAGTTCATTTGGGAATGTTTCAATATTGTCTGAATATCACCAAACTATTGAACAGCGGCTTAATAGAGCCCCGTGTACCACCGAGGTCCGTGCGCGTGTGCCCCGAGAAACGCTGGAGACAAAACCTGATTCACTTGCAAACAGAGGGGAAGCCTGCAGTAAAAATAATAATAATCTGAGCCTAATAATATAAATACATACAGGGTAGATGTCTGTTCTCCTCCTGCTTCCCCCCACTCCACCTTTCTCCGTCTGTCTACGGTGGAGGCTTTCAATATTAAAGCCACTTGTGATAGAGAGCTTTAATGCTATATGCCTCTTTTTATGGAAGAATTGCACGAGGCAACACTTAAAAGGCTTAGATTCTCCGGATTTCTACGAGGTTAATGTGTCTGTCTGTCTGGGTGTCACAACTATTCGTACGCAGGAATCCGTGCAGTAAAAGACTTTACAGACTTCTTTGAATATTATTTTTCAGGGAGTGATTTATTTCAACAGCTCTCATTATAAAATGCTACTGAATTTATAATATACAGGTTAAGACTTTCGGATAAATTAGCGCTGACAGAAAATAGCACGCAGTAGTCACAGTGTAAACATGGTGTATTTATCAATCAAGGCACTAAGGTGTTTTGATGGACTCGAGCTGTTGCTGATGGGCTTGTCTTCAGATTTGAAGGCTAAGTCAAAGATTTGCAGAAAAGACCGTTCTGAAATTTTTTTTGCTTCGGCAGTTAAAAAATATATATTAATCTGGCTGCCCCTTTGGTAGTAAAGTAGTTAATGCACCCGAAAGACTGTCAGCTTGGAGGCAATTTGGAGGTATAATGTATACACGCGTGGTGTAAAAGCTTGTAGAAAAGCTCTGCCTAAAGCATAAACTTCCCCAAAAGAACGAACATGGGTGTTCAAACCGAGAGCAATTCAGAGGGATTTTTGTGACAAGGCTCAGCTCGTGTCACCCGATTTTGCAGCCTCAACAGGTAGCCTGGCGTGGGGAGCATGGTCACCCCCACGCCCCGTGTGCAGGGGGTCCTGCCTGCCTAGTGTATGAAATTAGTGTATGAAACAAAGAAGAATAAAAGTCCAGTCAATATGTGTATATAAAAAATCCCTACCTATTTGTTCCCATATTTTGCTATTTCTGAGACATGCTAAGGTTTGGACAAAGCAGTATCAGGTTCCATAATGCTTTTGTATTAATTACAAAGAAAAATCAAATGGAAAGTGACACAGGTCCAAGTGTTGGGAATTTTAGGTTTTGTTTATACTCTCCATTTAAAAATACTTAATTTTTGTGGTGAAAAATTTCCTACCTCTTTCTCCAGTTGGGTGGCCACCAAAAAAATGAGATGGTGGAACCACTCCTACTTTACCTTTTTTTTTTTTTCCCTAAACAACTTTCAGGTTATTTTGGAGAGAGCCTAGAAAGCATAAGGATCACAGGCTCAGGCCTATGGATGAATCTAGAATTTAAAAAAAATGGTATATGTGTACACTATTGAACACTGAATGATGTGAGAGATTGCTTTTTGCAGCCTGCTGTCCTTCAAATGTCATGTTTGAGGAAACTCCTGATAGCCATGGAATGTCTGCTTCTGCCTCTGCTTAATTAAGAACATTTGTCTAGTTGCAAGACTTTAGTTCATCAAGAGCAGACATTAAAAAAAGAAACAGCAAACACCCAACAGGGGAAGAAGCAAAGAGCCTGCCCTTTGGGTTCCCAGCTCTCCCTGATATAACTAATTAAAGCCATTCATAAGGCAACCTGCACTAATGGCCAGACACAGGCTACTCTTGCTCAACTTTGGCTGCAGCATTAGCACCCTGTGGAATGACCTATTTGCTTCCCTAGTCCCTTTTTCCTCTGAACACAGTGCAAGATAATACCAGGAGCAGGCAAGGCCCTGTGTAACAAAGCAGCACGATTAGTATGAAGTTGCTCTTGCTTTAAGCTCATCTCTGCTGTCTTTTCTGTGCAACCTGCCTGAAAGATTGGTCACTGCTCATGGACACCCTTCCCCTTGGTCATGCTTTCCTCCTGTCTCCAGGGCTGAGCATCCAGACAGCTAGCACCGGGGACAAAACTATTCCTTCCTTGCATTTATGAAAAAAAAAGTAAAAATGGGGCAGCTAAAATATGAGGAAATAACTTCCTACAGTAATACCATGGCAATGGTAAGCAAACACTCCTGCCTTCTTCAGCATCTCACCATAATGTCTTATTGCTTTTGAGGTGATGCACAAAGCTCTGCAAGGGGGAAAAGTCTTGAAAGTTGGAATTAGAAAGGCTAAAAAAAAAAAGTTAACTTGCGTAATGAGGTACTTTTTATTCCAGTAACAAGACTTAAGTTTTCTTGAAAAACAAGAGCAAAAAGGGAAAAAACAACCTGTTTAGGAAACAGCAGGATCTCTCCCTTTTCCCCATGAGAAATGTCTTTTCTCAGGGATTTTGTTCCCCTTTAACCCGCCCCAGGCTGTAACCCCATGTGACAAGCTGTGCCACCGAGGCCAAGCAGAGGGAGATGAGCAGTGGTAGTAGCACTGAACGACTACGCAGGAGAGGTGAAGCTCATGATGCTGCTACGGCTTCAGCAGGGAAGTGAAGACATCAGCTCTAAGGGAGCAGATGAAGTGACCACAGATTCATTCTGATGGTTGATCAGAGTAGCGTTTGGCCCTTAGATAGCTCTGTTCTTCTCCAAAGTGGATGCCTTTTTGTACTTTTGTGTTTAAGTAAGAAATCAGGAACAATGAACTGAGACTGTGGAAAACATGCCAACGGAGCAAACCCCTCATCCCTGATGGTAGAGTGTGCACAACCTTTGGGCCGTTACGGGGAGCAATACCAGCAAGGTTGGGAGAGCAAGCAGTACACCACCAACGACCTGTCAAACAAAACCTCCAGCAAGTGGCCCTTTAAGTATTTTATTTTGAGATAATTCCCTTCTTGATCCTCACATTTAGGTAACAATATTATAGGAGACAAGGTGCTTGAATATGTACCCAGATTGTGGTGCTGTGAATCACGTTGGCTCTGGCTTTTACCCTTTGGTGGCTGCTGGAGGAGCGTGCTGCCCCGGTGCGAGCAGCCTGCTCGGGTGCTGCACTGATGGTGGTCCCTGCATGTTTCATCCCTTGTCACTGCACACAGTGAAGTTGGCCTCTTTCCTCAGGAAATTTTAAAGATGTTTATTTAGATTAAGACCTTTTATACTTTCATATTGTGAGTTAGGGGGTTAAAACATATATTTATGTTATTATTATTTTTGAAATGCCAGACCTTTGGGCCAGACCCCAGCCTAGAGTCACACTGCCGAAAGGAAGAAGCCACATCTCCCTAGCAGATGTCTACACTGAGAAATGAAGTGCCAAAGGTGGTGGCTGAGTCCCTGATCACTGCAGTGTCTTCAGCACATGCCTCCAGCCTTCCCAGCCCCCTCGGCATCATGCTGAATGTATGTGGCGTATCTTACCCTTGACATCATCTATGGGCCTCCTCTCCATGTCCTCTTGGGGCTGGCAGTAACCCTCCATATAACCCTTCAAACTCTCCCAATTCCTGTAAAGAGCACAAAAGACATGATCAGACACCACATCACCCTCACCCCACGTCAGAGCTGGCCCCCTACAACTCCTCTTCTACATTTGAAATGGAAAAGTGGTTCAAAAAAAAGGAAGGGAGGGGAGAACACTCTGATCTGTGATTTTTTGGACAATCCTGCAATTCGTTGCTAGTGAGATTCTTGATTTGGTTGCGAACCGATGGTGAAGGCAGACACCACAGTTTGCATTGCTTTGGCTTGGAAGGTGGGGGGGGTCTATTTTCAACCCTGGTTTGCTGCAAAAAGCTCCCAGTTTCCAGCCAAAGGTATAACCAGTGTCTCCTCACTTGTGCAGCAATGCGAACGTGCCAGCAGCCGTAGTAACTCTCCATTTGTTTTGTTGCAGCAATTTCATTAATTGTAAACCTGTTCGCTGTTTGACAATGAGCTATCGCAATGGGTTTGTTTACAAATAGGTTTAACACTGAAGATGGTGCCTGTGTAAAAAGGCCTTTCGACAGAAATGTTAGTCCCTCGAGTGGAAAATAACCCCTAAATTCCACTAGTAAAATTTTAATTTTCAAAAATGTTACACATTTACTATAAATAGCTGTCATCTGTCAAATAAACGGAGCAAGTCCTGGGAGCCTCCCTATCAAAGGAGACCATTTCGAAGGCAGCCTTTGTCTTAAATGGGTCTGTAGACATGGCTTGTGTTGGTTTTTGAGTAATCCCAGCCTGTTTATAATCTCATCTATTTCATGGAGAGGATATGAAAATAGCTCCCCACTGTATGAAAATTATCTATATTCCAGTGCAGACAATATAGTCAGTCTATTGAAAATAATGGAGTGAACTCAGCTACACAGTTTATTTCAATGTTTAAAGTCTTTGCACATCATAATATCAAATAAACTCTGCTGAAAGCATCATCCTCATATAATTGTATTATACAAGAGTAGTGTCACCTTTTGTTTAGAAGAGTACCATTACGCTTTTATGATATACTTTAAGGAGAACTAGATGGTACCATTGATTCTTGTACTAGCATTTTACATCAAAAGACCTATGTCTGCAGTCCAGGTCACTGAAATCACAAATGAAGTGAATTTAATGGTCTAAGTTTGGTCTCCAGAGAACAACAGAATAGTTAGTACCATCATAAAGTCTGACAATGTAGCCCTTTTGGCAGGTTTTTGTTGATAATAGGCTTGAACTGCAATCTTTTCACCATGGTATAAGAGGATCTGTTAAAGCGGGCTTCAGATACGCTGGGAGAATAAAGTAGGGAAGGCTGCAAAGCACAATATTGTGCCCACCTGCACCGTACCTAGAGTAAGGTTAATGCAGTAATATCTGTGTGAAAACTGCCTCACCCCCACATTAAAAGCAGCTTATCATTAGGGATTACCTAGCCACTGCACCAGCTGCAAGTCTTTACTTAAAGACTTAAAGGTAAAGCTCTTACAGTTCCCAATCCAGTGACATTTGCAGCTCACTATAATTTATTGAATATCTTCCAAAGAGCAAACACAGGATTTCTCTTGGTACTGTTTTAGTTGGGTTGTAAACGCTTGCCATTTACCAAGAGGAAAAAAATAAAGGCAGGCACATTTACACTTTTGCAAAGCATCATGTAATATTTTGAACCTGTCTTTTCATGCTGACTCTTTTCATGTTCAATCTAAACACTGTTTACTCATTTAAAGTCTTGTTATAGCTCAGCTATGAAGTACAGTGCATACACGCTTTCAAAGCTTTCATGAGAGCACCTTGTTCCCAGGTTTCATTAGGAAGAGCCACGCTTGTCTGAAGAAAGTGTGAATTTTTAAAACTTCCCGTCGCAGACATTCAGAAACGTTCCCCCTTCAGCACTTCATAGTTCTGCTGCCGAGACCTTTAGAGACTTAATACAGATAAGAATCTTGAAAAGAGAATTTATTGCGGTTATCTCCATTTATAAGGCATGGTGATCTACAGGCAAAAATTAAAAGGAAATGTTTAAATAAGCCAAATTACGTGCTGGGTGATGAAATATTTTCTTCGCCTGGCCAGTAACATGCATGCAAATTATATTAATAGGCTATAATTATGTAAACTTTATTATGTGTGTTAAAGATAACATTAAAATTATAAGACAAATGACACTTAATCACCAATGGAGGGTAATGATAAAAGAGTCAGCAAAATTAACGGGCATCATCAAGATTGTTGTGGTTGCTGCAGCTAGAGGAGTACAATGAGCCATACCATTTTGTATAATAATAACACTTAACACTTACACAGCACTGGTCACCTTCAAACTGCTTTACAAACATTAACTAATTATTATACAAGCATTCAGGGCCTGCTTGCTAAATATATTCCCTGACTGCAAACATTCACGTGCTGCACATGCTTAAAATAACTCACGAGAGAGACGTTCGGCCGGTCTTCATCTCTCTGTCCTCCCCCAAACTGCTTCAGCAGACGGAATTTACCAGGGTAGCAGAATAATGCCTTGTGTCCTGTTGAACACAAAAGAGTAGGATGAAATTAGTGTGCTGGACCGCTCACTTGGATGCCCAGCCCCTTTAGAGTGATTTCTCTTGGTAATTCATACCCCAGGTAGGTTTTCAGCCAGGGCAAATTTTCACACTTGTGTTGACTGTAATGGAGGTGTGCCCAACCATCACACCTGAAGCCAAGGTTCGTGCATTTTGGGTTCTATTTTACTTTCTTTTGCCCCATTATGAAAATTTCCACTCCACCAAACAACTATTTCGGAGACTTATTCCCTGTTTTCTGGCACTTGCAGAAGCAAGAACCCCTCTAAAAGGAGCCCAAAGCTCCAGCAAGAAGCAGCACCTCGGCTAAACTTGCATCAACAGGACTCATCTGAATTTATCCCAGCTGATGGGGGGACCCCAAATCCTCACTCATATGGGCAAAAAAAGGTATTCTTGTGCTTTGGCAGCTGTGCCAAAACGTAAACTCTCCCTGCCTCAACAGGAGCTGATATTTCTGTTTGTGCAGGGCCTTCACTATAAATATTTTTGCTGCTGCAGAAATAACACTAATCACATGCTTATCAGCTCCTTATGGTGCCTCCTCCGTTAGTGTCTTCACTGCCAAAAAAGCAAAAAAGATGGCAAATTCTCAAAGGTTTTAGAGTTTTGACAAGACATCACTAAATCCAGAAAACAAAAGTCTGAATCCTTCAGATCACCCAGCACAAGCTTGCCCCAACAATTTTGATTCCTCAGCAGAAAAAATGAGATTTTAAGTTACAGCTATCATATAAAATCAGCATTTGATTAAAACAGATTGGAAGACTTCCGAGTTCTCAGTGCCAAGCTGAAAAGTGGCATTTGCCTTGGCTCAGCCCTGGAACAGCACCCACTTTAAATTAAATCCATCCCTGTGTCAAAACTTCTTATGCCAGTTACTCCTGCAGGTTCCCACCTCCTTGAAGCGGCCGTGTAATCAATAATGCCTTTTTTTTTTTGTAGTTTCCATACAAGAGGGAGCACTGAGAAACAAATGACTATTTAACAGTACTGTCAGTACAGTTTTGGAATATAAAATTCTCTGAATACAAATCCAATATGCAAATTTTCAGGATTGTTGTAAAAAAGAAAATATTGTGATTATTGATTTTTACGTCCCAAACAAGTACAAGCTGCGTGGAGCAATATAAGAATTTCCTCAGTGGGGAAAGGGAAACTTCTTGCTAACTATAATCCCCTCTGGATAACAGCTGATAGAGGTAATAAAGATCATGGAGATTTTACTGGGAAAAAAAAACATAAGACAAACTGGTTCTTCATAATCCAAAAAGTTATCTGCCTTCATTGTGTTCAGTATTAATATTTGTAATTGAATAACGCTGTTTATTTTGAACCGAGAGATAAAAAAAAGAATTATGTATTTAGAATAAATCATTGTAGCATACTGAGGCACACAACAAGGCTCTCCTTGGCATATATGAGCAATTTATAAACACTATACTCGCTGACAGGCTAAATTCAAGGATTAAACACGAACAGTAGTGAGGTATCACACCTCTCCGAGTCTTCCAAGCTGTACTCAGCATATAAAAGTATCTCTTCTCTGAAGGCATAATGTGCTCTTTAGTCAGAGCTTTTGTTTTCCTGCCTGTCCAAAATCACGGCGGCACCTCGTTACACGCCAGGCAGATGGGCATTTTAATACCGCTGCAAGACCAAAACACAACAGCCCCGATTTGCTGATGTCTCCAGCTGCAATAAGCACTTCTACACGCGAGCCTTTGATCTGTATTTGTTAAACTTCATAACAAAACTTCAAGAAAAAAAACTATTAGCTGCAAATTAGACATTCTCATGGAAGCCTAGAATTATTTTTCAGGACAGAGGGCTCAATTTCCCAATCTCAGGTGTATGATTAAAATCAATTAAATCACTCTTCCAATGTCAGCGGCAAGATTCTCCTGACAAATGAAATTATGCGAGAAAAGTGTTCTCTTCACTCTTCAACCCTTTCTCAGCATCACTCACATCCACAAATGAGATCAAAATTTTCAGCTCGGGGATTTCAGAGATATTTTCCATAAGAACATGAAAAATCCCAGGAACCCTATGTAAGTAGACTTTATAGTCTCTAGTGGCGAGATGCTGATGGCCTCTGTATGTTAGATATATTCATGACTAACTAAAATGAAAAGTTCGAGTGGAATTTAACCATTTGGGGACCACACTAGCATTTTTTTCATAAATTAAAGTTTTAATGGTAGAATTATGTACCAGACTCTAGGATACATGTGGTAACCTTTCTGTGTCTCTTTTCATTCCCAAGGAAGTCCCTGGTGGCTTTACCCTATTGAAAACCTGAATTTTATCAATCTCTCTCAGCTGCTTGCAGATACAAGAGCAGCAAAGCAGGCTAGACATCAAATGACCACATCATTTGTGGAGGCCCTGAAGGGTTAATAGTTACTTACAGTAGTATTTCTTGAGACAAAACAAGGTGGGTTTTTTTTTCTAAAAAGTAGATAAATAAATCTTCTGATAAGAAACACCACTTGAAACGCAGAGATATCTCATTTCCAGAGGTGTTCTGACGTGGCTGAACTGTACCTTCAGCAAATTATTTACCTCTTAATTTGTTAAAACATATGGGCTTAGAGGTAACTTTGCCCATGAGGCGTACATCTATATTATATGCTTGTTTGGTTTGACTTCATTTTCCTTGGAGACTTGAACAAATGTTTTCCGCATTTCAGAAGTTTTTTTTTTTTCCCTCCCCTCACGTGTTCAAGGCAGCAGTGTTACATATGTATTTTGTTTCTTTTGACTGTGTTTAAAGAGGAACGTGCAAATTTACAGTACAACCGGCAAAGTGGAGCAATGTTTCAGGATGAGAAACGCAGCCTATTTATAAACCTGCGCGGGAGCCGCTTTCCAGCTCGCTCCGTCCCAGCAGCACCCGATCCACCCTGGCCAGGATGGGGTTTTGGGTTCTTTTCAGATCACTGCAAACAACCTATTTCTCTGCAAAGCAGAAAGTGAAAGATTTGTGTCTTGTCGTTGAGTTTCTTCTTCAATATAAACGAATAGAGCAACCAGCAAACTCCACATAAAGTCTCTGTCGATATCTTAGTGCCTAAGCACAAAACCACTCTCTAAGCACTTGGAAAAGTGCTTGTCCCACTAACAAATTAAAAAACTAACCCAACAACAGAGGATTAGTGTGATGGTAATGGAAACAGCATCATCCATTTGGTAGGTGCTGTAGCTGGAAGAGTTGATAGGTGGGATGTCCCCCTGAATATTAACTGGTGTGGCGACAGAGTTGATTGAAGGATGCAGTTAGGCAAAGGAAATGCAGGAGAAAATAGCCACAAGGTCTTAAAGCCAACTGGCCAATCTTATTTTGAAATTCTGGTCAAATATTTACAACTGTTGAAAATTTATTGCAATCTAATGTTACATGGCTTCTTTCAATGAGACCTCTGAAAGCCCAGGGGAAAGAGAGGGAGCTCTTTTGGGTTGTCTTATTTTCCTTGCCCTCCATTTCACATAAAACGATGAATTTGTTGAAGCCTGACTCCAACAGGATCAATCCCATCTCTCAAGCCTGTCCCTGGTATCAATACCCTCAGACCGGTGTCCACCATGGTTGTGTCTCACAGGAAAGGTCTACACAAAGCTGGGTCCAAGGTGGGTTTTACATAATATTGCCTAATTCTCCTATCTGCTTTTACTACAATATGGGGAAAATGGAAAAAAACTTGATTGTTTTAAAATGATAACATGATGGTTGACATCCTCAAGAGGAAGAAAAGCCAGAAACCCACCAGGGGCAGGCTGGAGGATGGAAGATGTCTTCTCCTTTTTGCTTTTGGGTGTTTTTTTTGTTTTGTTTTCTGTGCATGAAATCAACACCTCAAAGTGCTTTTTGGTTTTCCATTTGTTTATTCCAGCCATAAATATTTTATCACTTAAAAAGGGAAGCAATGTTTGCTCCTAATTGTTTTTGATTAAATATGCTAATTACTTTTTGGAATATTAATGACACATACGGTACTAAATGTTTTAATAATGCAATGAAATAAGCCAGCAAATATAACTACAAATTAACCTGAAACTGCTACATGGTTTTCATAATTTTGTGTTATAACAACATAAATCTAAAGGAAAATACCATTGACAAACCAATATTTCTTGCTTGCTGTCTAGAGTTCAACTAAGCAAAAAACTAAACCAACCAAAATCCCTAAGTGAACAGAAAGCTGCCACACTTTGGGATGACTTCTCTTCACTGCAGCACATGGAGAACAAAAATAAAGCCCAACTAAATATGAGAACATCTCAAAAGTGTATGCTGACCATGGAATGGGTCATAAAATTTTGCCTCCTGTGTCCATAGGTCTGAAGAGCTCACCTGGGAGGAGCATAGCAATGACAGCAACTGTGATACTAAATTAGTCTGCAATCACCCAAGCTATCATTAGGTAGGAAACATTAAAGTTTTGCCATCAATCATTATTTCCACATTTCTTACTTAACTCATGGTAGGCAGTTAATATATTTTTTTAATTTTTTTTTTTTGTTCTTTCTCAAGAGAAGATAATACCTCTTTGTTTAGGCGCTTGCAGAAGGTAGACACCTCTGCTTTTCAGTGGCACAGGCACAAGGAATGGAAATGCCTTTTCAATATAGGCTGCTAATGCGTTCGCAGGCTGAAATCAAGCTCCCTACCTACGGCAGGCTCCCCAATTCCCAGGACAATCACACTGACACAATTAAATTCTTCCTCTTCTGTGACAGAACTATATGCAATGGTTAGTATTACATTACACTGAAAATAATTAATATTGTGGAGGTTTTTGCATGTTTGTGTGTTAAAGACTTGACCTTTTAATTTGTTTTTCCCTCAGAAATGTTTTGCAATCTAATGATTTATATAGACAGTTCAAAGTTGCCAGATAGTCTGTCAGAGCTTTCCAGAATAACTATGATAGTATTTTACCATACTCAGTGTCAAGGAATCGTTTTGGTTTGCTGTGGTGTGGATAGCATTCATGGGGTTTTGTTTTTATCACAGGAGTGTTTTACTGCTGGGTAACGATGCACCAAGCACCACCAACCAGTACAAACCTTATGGGCTATGCCAGCTTCAGACCAGTAAAGACAAAGAGCAACAATATTGCTTCTCAGCTAACAAACAAATACTAAAGTCTTTCAAACTAACCTAATCTAGATGTCGTTATTTGGAAATAAATATTTTAAAAATTTGGAAATTACTATGGAATAACAATTTGCTTGTTACCCAGCTGCTGGGAAAGTGGTGTCAGCACAGCAAGTGTGTTTAATTGGCTTGATTTGCCAACAATTGATAAGCAATTGATAATTGCTTGATAATTGATAAGCCAATTGATAAGTAAGGGCCTGCAAATTATTCCTATCAGCTGTTACCTACCACTGGCTATGTTATTAGTGGCACATTCAGCTACCAGGGCTGTAATGGTAGCGAGCAGCTCTTTAGTGCCGACCTGTGTATCTCTGAAAAAAATGCTCAGGGAATCCTTCCTTCGAGATGCACCTTGAACGTATGGATGTGTCTTTTACTGGACTTTTCGCTATGACACATCCATGCTTTGCTAGCCAAGCCTGAATTATTAAATGATAATATGGACTATGCCTATAGAGGACCTAGGACCTCCTTCTGAAATGCTAATGGAGCCAGCAGGAGAGAATTCCTTAGGTTTTTCTCCTCGATTTAAATTCTTGAATTCAGAAATTCAGGTGAGTAACTGCAGTTTAAATCAGCTTGGATTTGATATTTGGGAGCCTCCCACAGAGGAAATATTTTTGTTTGGATAAAAATTAATCCAAGGCCAGCAAAACCCAAATACTCATTTAGAAGTTGTGCTTAACTTCGAAGGCCTGTGCCCTTCTAGATTTAACCTCAGACTGAAACTAGAGTGCCAAAATATTGAAAGAAAAATTAGTCTTTTGTTATTTTTAGTCCACAGGCATGCTAAAGCTACCAAAAACCTGTCTAGCATGTTTATTCCCAGGAGATTTTGAGTCTAGTTTTACAGTCCTTAAGGGTACTGCTCTTTGGATGAGTATCAAACGCTGGGTGCTGTAGGGTCCCAGTAATAGTTTTACCATCGACTTTAGTGGGAGTTGGAACCGGACCAAACCGAAGAGAGAAGAGTTTTCAGCCCTTCCCATCTTCCTGCCCCTTGCAGGGTGATCCCCTGGGGAGTTTACCATCACGGTGGGAATCCTTTGAAGAGGGACACTGGGAAGGCAGCTTACAGCAAGATCTGTTTTCCAATGCCCACAATAATACATCAGGCTTCTGAGGCACACTGCAAGCCTGAACATGGGTGGATAGAGAAAAAACATGCAGGAAAAAGAAGAGCTAATTAAGGATATAATCTGAATGGAAACTTTTGGAAAGCTCAAATGTTCACAAAGAAAACTAATACAGCTGACTTTGAAGCCGCTGACATTTTAACCTCATAGTCAAGGCCAGACCCTGATGATCAAACACATAAAAAGCACTGTCTGCTCACAAAGTAGAGCCTGAACTAAAGAAAGGACTGGGGCAACAGACGGTTTTATCCGACTGCTCTTTCAGTAGCTTTAGCTTCTCACCCCAGGGACAACTCACCTCTTGGGCTCCATCAATCCACTTCCATGCTCCAAAACCTCTGCCACCTCTCAAGCCGGAGAGTGATGAATGAGCGGAGACAGTGCGTTGCTGTGTACATGTCTGCTCGGGAGTGAGTTGAGAATATTCATCTCATTTCACTTGTGACCTTTCTCTATTCTGCAAACCCGAAAGGTCTGGGCTGCATAATCACATCTTGGGATAAAAGATAAGTGAACTACCAAATAAATAGTGGAGTGTTTACATGACCTTATGGTTTTACAGTCCATATTAATTTTTAATTGCACTGTTAAAATATAGTAAATATCTATTATACAAATTAAGTGGTAATAGGTATTTGTATTTTTTTTCATGAATTAATCTTAAAATAAGCTGATTACATAAATCTTTAGCCAAGCAGTGGCTAATCCTGGGCACAAACATTACTTTGATAAGATACATTCAAACAAACATTTTTGTGGCAAAATGTTATCAGATACTAACACATAATTAGTCTAAGACATTTGGTTCAATGCGAGCATTTTCGAGTTGTGATCATTAAGTGAAGGTATTGGGAGAAATCCAAAAGGGAGCAGAGGACTGTAAGCACTTCAGAGTTCCTTTGTGGATTCCGATTAGGCTGCTGGATTCACTACTGTTTCCTTAGGTAAACACATTCACATATTGCGATGGTGGGGAAATCTTTATCAAATTAATGGCAAACAAAGTGATGTTCATGTAGATGAAATTATTATTCACCTGGATCTGTATTGGGCGGAAAGAGAAATTGGGAAAGAGGATTGGAACTGATGCAAGGAGTGGAAGCCCAGCTTCATTCTGAGTATCAGGAGAGCTGCCCCTCTCTTCTGTTACCACAAGAAAGGGAGGAGGGGAAAAGAGGAATAAGGTGACATGTATGCATTAAAGTTGGGTGTTGATGCATACATTTAGCTCGCAGCCTACATTTCTGACTTGGATTTACAGGACTTTTAATATTACCTGCATTTGTTTCAGTAAATTCCCTATTTTTCAGCATTATTAAAAGTATTAAAACAAAAGTCCCTGTAATAACTTCATTTACTTACCCAATACTCTGAAAGGACTATTGATTAATACATAATAAATAAAGGTTTTTAAAATGCTTAATAGTGGCTTAATAGTGGAATCTAGTAAATACTTAATTAGAGAGGGTTATTGAACTCGGACAATGGCTGTTTGACGTGCTGGCATGCAGAGGAATAGCCCCTTAATTGACAGTGTGCTCTATTGCACGGAGGCCTGCTTGAAGAATTTTTAGTAATAGCTTGCAATGGAGATGATGAAGCCACTTGGTCAATGCACTCGCTATCGACGTGGCAGGCTAATAGCTCCGTGAGAGCCTGCTGCCCCATCTGCAAGACGAGTCCTGAGGGGTGCTGAGTGTGCTCAGAACAAGGGAAAAAACCTCCAGGATTTTTCCTAATCGTAAGAACTAACTGCACACGAGTGCCATGCAAAATGAAATCTCCTGGATGTTCCCACCGGCCCTGCAGAATCACTGAATCCATTTGGGAACCTACCTGTGACCACCCAGCGAGGTGCAAACTGCCCCGCTCCTCTCCATGTGCCCCCTGCTCCCAGTGCGAGCACTCAGCTCTGGCGTGATCAGTCCTACTGCAAAGTCTCAGAATCACAGAATCAATCAGGTTGGAAGAGCCCTCTGGGATCATCGAGTCCAACCATTGCCCTGACACCACCATGGCAACTAGACCATGGCACTAAGTGCCATGTCCAGTCTTTTCTTAAACACCTCCAGAGATGGTGACTCCACCACCTCCCTGGGCAGCCCCTTCCAATGGCTAACGACCCTTGCTAAGAAGAAATGCTTCCTAATGTCCAACCTGAACCTTCCCTGCTGAAGCTTGAGGCTGTGTTCTCTTGTCCTATCGCTAGTTGCCTGGGAGAAGAGGCCGACTCCCACTGCGCTACAACCTCCCTTCAGGTAGTTGTAGACTTCGTGCTTTCCAGCTCCCTGTGTCACAGAGACACTATGGCTTATCTGTAACGAGGACCAGGTACTAAGCATCTTTATAACACAAAGACATATAAAAAGTATTTAAATCTAAACAATTCATCAGCCCATTACGTTATGCAGGGCCACATTTTAAAGGCTCTGGATATTTTTTCCCATCAAGTGGAAAAACTTGGGATTTCCAGAGTTCAGAAGTTTAGGCTGGCACAGGGCGCTGCAATGCCTGCAGACGTCGGTGGCTTAAAAGGCAGCATTTCTTCCTTTGAAAGGTGTTATTTTGAAAGTTCTCATGAGCAAAGCAATTGTTTGCCTTTCCACTTACAGTGTTTAGTTTCGTGTTCCATGAAGTAGAGACGGTGTAACTAAGCTGCTCCTCACTGCTTAAAAAAATAAATTGCAGATTTCTTAGAGATGCCATTTTAGTTCGTCTCTCCCCCTCGGTACACAAATACCTGAGACAGGGACTGTGTAAGGGATAAATGTACAAAAGGGCTGTTTGGGGTCTTTAGCTCCTGATTTCTGCTAACAACAGGGTTTCTAATCCCACTGTTATATGGGGACTAGTCATACATGTGATGTTAAACTTGTACATGAGTGTCTGCAAACTCAGGGCTTTGGGTCACGTGTAGAAAAACACAAATTATTGGTACAATAGATGAAATCCATACACTTCTTTTATAAAAAGTGCCCTGATCTACGGTGCTTTTCTTCTCGGGTTTCCAACGAAAAATACTCAGGCAGTACTACTGGGTGCTACTTTAAAACAAAATTGGCTTTAATACGCTATAAAATCACCTCCTTTGTCAGGTTAATCTGCACAAATAAGTACCTTGGAGAACACGGGGTATTTCTTGAAGTGACACAGATAAAAGCAGAGCTTTGCACAGAACGAAATGCCACGGCAGCACCCACACAGACTCTGGCAGGTCTGGTTCATGCAGATGGGCAGCATGTCCTCGGGGTGGGTAAGACCCCCGTAAGACCCCGGGCCAGGAGTAGCCCCCTGCTCCCCTATGTAAGGGGCACAACATCAGGCAGAGCCCAGCGGCCTCCATCATGGAAAATGTTGCATTTTACTAGTTCCCTTCTGAAATCCTCTCGGTTGCTCGGTTGGCCTCCGGCAGACTCAGCCCCAGGGCATTCGTGTGGTGCCAGCACCCACGCAGGGGGCAACCCCAGGGGAATCCTGCCCTTCACCTCCCCTCCCTCCTCCCTCCAAGGGGCTGAATTACACCAGCACGTGCGATTCAAGGACCACGATCCCAGTGCCCAAGGACCAGCTGCTGCTTCGGGCCAGCCCAGGGCTCTCGGGTCTCCTTCCCTGCAACTTATATAGGTTTAAATACTGGAAATCACCACAAGTACTTCACTCCTAAACAATTATATGTACTAATTTCGATGAACTTAATATTATATCTTTATATTAAGTACTAGGTATATTAAAAAATCTATTTAAATTTAATATTGCAGTAGCATCTGGTCTTTTCATCTAATTTAAAGGCTGGAGCCTTTAAGAAAGGGAAACCTCTAGCAAGAAATAATACCCCTAAGCATGACAATCCTCCTGCTTCGCTTCCTTTCAAGAGTAATAAGAACTCTCCCCCTGCAGGCTTTCGGCGGCCAATGCAAGGCACATGGACCCTCTTGTCCTCCTGGGTGAGCTGGAAAGGCTGCTCCAGACGCGGGTGGGTGTGAAGAAGGTCCCTCCAGCCCTCCATGGAGCAGCTCCTTGGCTTTGCGAGGCGCAGAGCAGCTGGACCCCCCCCAGCCCAGTCCCCCAGGACGAAGCGAGCGAGCTCCCAGACCAGCACTACAGGGGCCCTTCTGCAAAGTGTTAACAATTATCTTGTGCATTTTTACTCTTTATTACCAGAACTCCACTGGGCAAAAACATTTTGACTAGAAAACTGTTTCCTTTTTTCTTTTACCTATTCTAAGGGAAGAAATTAATGGGATAAAGATGCAAATTACTTCCTTTGCATGGAAAAAAAAACCTTGCGCTCCCTTACTTACCAATTGACTGTTGTTTTAAGCTGTTCACAGGGAACCAATATCATACATATAATACCAGCAAAACCAAACGACGCTAATGTAACATGCATTTCCAAATAACACAAAGAGATTTTTATATCCCCAAATTATTCTCGATTTCGTTTAGGGAAGGCCTGCTTGGGGATTAGGGTACTTGTTTGTTTATTTGAATTCATTATAGAACTGGGAGTTTATTATATTCTGTACTCACTGTAAGGTAATCAAAATATAGATGGAAATTGGAATATTTTTATTGGTGCCATTTACATAGGTTATATGCTGTGAGAGAACTACAGTGCCTTGACAAACTTGACATAGAAGTTGCAGACTCCTTCCCTGTATAACTGTGCTTTTAGAAATCTCATTCTCATGTAATCTTAGTTATTTGACTTAACAGGAGCCTTTCTTTTTCATGGCAACTTTCCATCCTCTCTTTTGTACGATATAATAAGATGTAGTTTATTGGAAATCCAGTGGCTGCAAACCAGAACTGACCCCCAGCTTGATTTGTTTTACAGAACACAAAATTTAACCAAAGAAATTTAATTGAGAAGGAACTTCCCTGTTGCCATTTCCATTTGCTCCCTCTGCCCCCATCATTTTATTTATTCCAGTAGTAAAAATAAGTCTTTAATTGGAAGGAAAGTGATAACTGAAGTTTAATTAAGCTAAGCCAATAAAGTGAAGGGAAATTACCAGCCTAATGCCATGCACTGAGAAGGGCCCACGCAGGGCTGCAATTTGGGCTGCTCCAGAGTAGCCTGTGGAGAGGCTCACTCAGAAGGCAAGAGACACACTTGTCTTCATCTCCAGTTCTCATCTGGGACAAGGTGATGATATTTCAGCCACATTCTTCCTCCCACCATTTCAGCTGCTTCGTCCAGCCTTCCCAGGGCACGCTTGTCTCCTGAGCCAGTGCAACATCTCACCAGAGAGGTCACCAGCCGGATCACGTGCAACGTGGGCACCGGCTCACTCTTCTTTCCTAAAAATTGTCTGCACCGTCATTTTAAGTGCTCTGTAGTAAACCACTTCTTTTTTTCCCCCAAGATGATGGGAGTTTTGCAAAGTGGGAGGAAGGGACCGTGCCATGGGATGGCCCCCACACGCAGAGGGAGCACAGGGAGGATGCTTTTGGCTGCCCAAGCTTCCAGCCTTGGCATCTGCAGGGAAGATCCTGGGAGCAGTGCTAACACCTAGCTTCCTGCCAGCACGTCTGCCAGGGTGCAGACTTATTTCATATGTATAAATATGCTTTGGTAACAAATAATATCTGCTACTGTTTTTTTAGTATGAGCTGTGAACACTGGTTTACTGGCAGTGTGTCCTTTTTCACACTACCAGATTTATAAATTGCAAAGCCAGAAGGACTGACTGTGATAGGATAGTTTGGCCTCAGCATTGAATTTCCCCTAGCAGCCTGAATTAGAAAAACATTTTTTTGTTAAAAACAACACCTCTTTAAAATAATTTAAAATTAGAGAACTTGCTATGTTTCCTAGTACGTTCTTGTGTCAGTTCATCACTCTCAACATTAAAAAACATGTACCTTAATTACTCTTCTGAATTTATATCCAGCCACTGACCTTGTTATATCTTGTCTGATAGATGAAAGTACCCATTATTAAAGTTCACTTCATCATCTGGGTGTGTATAGGCCATGGTCAAGTCATCCTTAACCTTCCCTTTGATAAGCTAAATAAACCAACCCATGAAATCCTTTCCTATAAGCTATATGTTCATTAATCATTAGCTTGTTTTTCCCTCAGAAACCTTTTCTACTGGATCACAGCCTTTGTGGTCGACAGCCTGTGCCATCCCTAAACAGCCAGGCATGCCCAGTAATGAAGCAAAATAACAAGGTCCACCCTGCCTGGCACCCCAGCACTCCCCCTTCCAGCTTCTGCATCGTGCTGGGAGCCCAAGGGCAGCTCCTCTTCCACTTTGACGTTTAAGGTGTCCATTTGTTGCCTCCAACGCTCTGTCCTCCTCCATCTGCTGTCCTCACACATTAGTACCTTATCATTGATAATTTTATGCCTTCTTCCAGGTTGTAGATACACACAATAAAAAAAAAAATTAAAAAAAACACATCAAGAAACCTGCCAGATGATAGTAAGTCCTGATTCCAGTCAATAATTTGGCGCTTGTTAAGTGACTGGCTTCATAACCATGTGCTGATTACCGAGTCACAGAGAAGCGACTAACCACACCAACCAGCATCCGCAGGGCTTCCCCCATCAGTGCTTCGTTAATTGATTAGTTAGGTTTCCATGCCAGCATTTCACCTAGAACTAATGTTAGTAGCTATTGTTTCCCATTGCCCTGATTTGTTATCGACATGGAAAGTTTGACCACTGTCCTGTGATAGTAGTACTAATATTGGCTTCCTTCTGTTTTATAAAACAAGAATATTTATTCAACAATCTCATCTTTTCTGCCCTGTTGACTGTTGTTCCACTATTGCCATCTAGAAATCTATTTGTGCTGTAATTCCCTTTACTTTTCAAGCTGCTTTTTCTCTTATCTCAAAGTAGGTATTTCTCCTCTTATTCTTTAAACTCCTTAATAAATATGAACAATTATGAGCTTTCAGAGATTTCCTTTTTAAAAATAACTATTTATCTAAATTTCCTCCCCAAGACAAATCATGGCTTGGCTCGGTCCACTTTGTCTTTTTCCCTTGACCAGTGCTGCCTTATTGTGCAGTTCGGGTAGGTTAGCATCTAGTCACATGTCCCTAATTGAGAAATACCATTTATATTTTTCTGCCTAAATTCTTGCAACTGGACAGTTCATCAGGCAGAAGATATTAGAAAAACTGGCAGCCATAATCATGTGGGTGGAGGTGAGGACATCTGCTCTTTATATCATGAGCATTGCCAACATGCTATAGACATATCCAGGTTTCTGTTCCAAAACCCCCTCAAGAATATACCGTGTGGAGTTCCAGCTCACTGGAACCTCCTGCTTGGTTTGGGAAATTTTGGCAAGTTGTTTTCCTTCTGTAGCTTGTTCATAATTTTCCTGGTCTTTACTACATGGGTAAAGTGTGCCCAGATTTCATGTGCCATTCTAACATATGTTCCGTGATTACATACAGGATGTATAATCACTCTTCTTTACTGCATGAGTTCAGCTGGCACCACTCGCTGACACAGTCCAGCGCCACAAGAGAGTCTTGGGGCAAAGCGTGTTCAAAGTTGGTGCTACGACTGCAACAGCAGATGAACGGCAGCGTGCCTCCCCCTAAATCTTTAATGCACGCTCGTAGATGTGTCCTGCTCACTCGTCCTGGAAGCGCTGGGCACAGCCGAGCTGACAGCCTTGAACGTTGCCCAACGTGCTGTGACTGGCACGAGCCACCGCTTCACCGCTCATCTTCATCCCAGTGTTCATGGCCACCTCACCATGCACTGTCCCTGGGAACAGCCCAAGAAAATGAACAGGTGTCAACAGCAAGCTCGATTTTAGGGACTGCAACACCACCCTACAGCCTAATTCTCACTGTATCATCCCAGCCTGGGTTCATTTATCCACCAGGCATGTGGTTTTCCATGCCCTCAATCAACGGCAGTCATGGGTCACTCAAGTTTGAAGGGCTGGTACATGACGCTTCCCACTGCTGTTTCTCTCTGGAGGGCCACCATGAGCATGATATCATAACCAGAGTGATGGGCCAGTGATGGTAGAAACATGAGCCCACCCAGAAAAAATGCATGGCAAAAACTGGAAAAGCCTAGCTGTTTGATTGGAGAAAAGAACACGTAGTAAGGGTATCCTAAATTATCTTCTGCATGAAGGTTTACTTTGTAATGTGTCAAGGAAGAAAAATCTAAGTAGTGTGTGAAATCAAACCTTTGTACCCCTAAAACAAAGGATGTAGTTACGGTGAGTGTATCTGCTGAAACACAACAGTCCTTAAAAACCTCAGAATCAGATTTTTTTAAGTACTTAAACACCTATAAATACAGAGAGACAAACTAATGGGAATTTTTAACTCTCAGAGAATCTGACTCCTGTTGTGACAATCCATCTGTCTTGAATACCCCACAAGACACTGATCATTCAGTCCTTACAGAGCTTTAAAAACCTGGCCCTTTGGTGCAAAAAAAAGGAAGATATTAATCTCAGAGAGCACTTTATCTTTTCATTGTCCCATCACAAATTCTTGCACAATATCCCAGAGTTAACACAAATGGGTAACTGTTCAGTTATCTTTAAAGGCCTATGGGATTTGATAAGCAATTTCATGGAAATAATCTAAATATGCATAATAAAAAAAGAAGGAAGTGATGTTCTGTTAATGAATCACTTTTATTGTGACAAGTTTTTCTTCAAATGAAAAATAAAAGTGTAAAAACTTAGAATTGCAGTACTGTTAAGCACCTCCTGGGATCATTATAATAGACTGTACAATTATTACCTGAGCTGAAGCGTTTTTTTTAAAAAAAAAACAACGAAACAACAATAAATGTAATTTCATTGCTCTACCTGATATGCAAAATCTACGTAGCATCTATTTCCAATATGAAATAAATTTTACATTTACTCATAATACTGCATGGAACCTTACTTGATATAATTTCTATAGTATTTTTAAGATTTGCACTAGAGTAAAGCTCAATAAAATTTTTAAATGATTTACATCCGTCATGTCACTAAAACATTTTTTAAAATATTACTCTTAGGAATGCTAAGTATGATTTTTAGGCAGAAAAAAAGCCGTCACCACTTGTGTAACCACTGGGTCTTGCTTGTCTGTTGAGTGGCACCAAAACCAGGCTGAGCAACTTTTCAAGTAAACACACATGAGCCTCCTACCTAGTGCAACTACTATATTTTGAAATACACCATTTTTCTAAGCTGTAATTTTGCAAATATCAACTGTATCAACAATGTGGTTATTTGCTTGCCGTTTCTGTTTTATTATACTTTTATGTAGGGATCTTACTGACTTGCAAATATGGATCCTCCTAAACCGTGCATTGAAGGAAGCAGCAAAATTTGCTTTGATGTCTTTTTAGCTCTGTGCTCCGTATGAAAGATTATCTGGCAAGTGGTGACAGCAGTGCATTAATATATAAAATAATTAGGAAGAGCACTTTATGGAATTATGTGTGTGTTTATACATCCTAAGCCTCGTGGCCACATTATCTCTTCTCTCATCAAACCCCAGTACAGCTACTTTGAAAAGTATTGTTAGTGACTTCTATGCCTACCAAAAGAGGTTCATCCAAATAAAAGTGCTCACCGGTGAGGACATGAAAAGCCGTTTAGGCATGCCCAGCTCTGCCTGCACCTTGCTTTCACAGCAGATTAGCTGGAAGGAGATGGGCTCCTACCGCAGTGGTGGGGATTGCATAATACTCCCCCGAGAGCAGGAGAGTGACTTTGAAAGTTTTATTAGGTTTTTATTAGATCGTGATACCCATTTTCAGTAGCCAGCTTGTCCAGTTGCTCGCAAATTATGATAATTTGAAATACTGTACTGGATGCTATAGGCTGCCCTTAAGTTTCCCCAGAGCATATGACTCTGAATTAAATGCTGCTAACTCCTTGACACGGGGGAGGATGAATTTTCCCAGTATGAAGGCAATTGTCTGCATTGGATTCATTTCGCCATGAAACTGAAGAGATGAGCATGTGACATGATGTATTTTACAAGGTGCTTAACAAGAACATGATTGGGAAAAAATTGAAATCCATGAAATCAATGCTATAACCTAATATTGTTTGTTCTTAGTGACTACTGGAGCACAGCAAGATCAATGTCAGGACAGCACTATTCACTCTAAGTATCAATGACCTGGAAGAAGTCATGTAAAAGGATGGGACCTGCCAATGGCACAGCATGGGAAGAGGCTCGCAAGGAGGAAATATAAGCAAGAGTGATACAACTGAAAATGACTTGAATTGGCCCAGAAATAGGTAGCTGGAGCAGCTCAATATAAAGAAAGATGAAACTATTCTCTGGGAGAAAAAAAAACAAAACAAAACAGTGATATTATTATGCCTTCTTTGTCCTGCATTACAGGGTATGAAGGGAAGGCACACAAGCAGAGCAGAAGGCTTACTAGAGATCCTGTAAATGCACATGTAGGCAACAAAGACAAGAAGCAGACAGCAAGGAAGAGAGCCTGGAAAGGGGGACTGGTGGGAGTGGCAGAATTAAGTCAACCAACAACACGAGGCAAAAAACTTTCTTTGTATCTTCAAGTTCACTACATTTCTGTTAGTCTCATGTTCAGAGACCGCCAAGTTGCACCTGGATTAAACTGTTCAGCCTTATATAGCTGTGCCCTAGTATATGACTTCATATTTAGCCGTCTCAAATCAATATTTCAAATGCGTCTAGGTTACCAGTCAATCCAGACTGCTATACATACTTCCTTCCATGTGTTGCTTTACTCAATCACTACATTACAGTGATTGAGCACAGTAGCATAGCTTCTGAGCATGGTAGAAAGATAAATATCTGTATTAATGCTCTTGCTTTACTCATCTGAATTAATAGTAACAATTACAAGAGGTAAGATTAGCAGTATGCAAGAACTGGCCAGCAGAGCAGGGGATGTCCCAGCCTCTTAAGATAGATGGGCAATGGGGAGATACTGCTGGTCTGCATTCTCCCCAAGAAATAATCCCTGTTTTCAGAGGACTGAAGGACCAATGCATCATCCCAGGCCCTGGAGAGAGGCCCCCAGATGACATCTGCAGTAAACACTGTCAGAGTGGCCGTGGGATGTAACGCTCAGCAGGTCCAGCACCTGGTGCTTTATCTCCTTTCCACTCTTGTCTCCAAAACTGTGTGGTTCCCACCCGTTTTTTCCACCCTGCTGCAGGAACAGCTGACAGAGACACCAGGGTCGCATGTTCTTCTTCTAGCTGTGACGGTTACATCCCCAGACTTGCATTTAGGATTATCACCAGGCATGAGTGGAAATCCTTGTAAGGTTTTTTTTCTGTTCCGTGCTTGAATTGCTTTCTGTGCTTATGACTTCTTGAAGTTTTGAATGAACTTCTTGTCAGGCTTCTTTGACTAGAAACTGAAATTGCAGTGAAAGGCTCTGGCTAAATCTGAAATATTTACTATTAATCTATTGATCACCTTACCAGAGTTGATCCAAGCTATACCTATATTTTCCACTGGAGGACGTAAAAAAATAATGCAGCATATTTCTTCACCGCGGCTTAACTGTATTTCAGGCTACGTAGTCATGTACTACAATAAAAAAAAAGCCCTTTTCTAGTGCTATTTTCAGCATTGCAAAAAAAATCCAGAGCTGGCAGTTTTTACAGTTTCAGTCCAAGACCAAGCTTCAATAAGCTCACACAGCTCTAATGATTGTTAGTGAAAATGTAATGGGCCATTTGAAATACAAATGAACGCTGGTAGGTAAAGGGATTTTTTTCTTTTCAGTGGAATCAATTTACACTAGCTATTTAAAAAATATTAAAATAAATGTAATGCCATTAAATGTAAGCTCAAAACCCACTGAGAACATTAGTGGCCAAATCTGCCAAAAAAAGTCGTCATGCCAAGAGCACAAGGCCAGATTCTCCTCTCAATTACGTAGCTGTTAAGCCAGGATAACTCCCCTAATTTCAACAAGCTTGTGTTAAGTGGGAGCAGAAAGGAGCTCCTTTCCCCTATAGGTACTTTTTGCAGTGCCCCAATTTACCCTCAGTGACCCAACTCATTTCTCACCAACCTCACCTATCCTGTATATTTATTCTGCAGCCCCTTTTGCCAGGACAAGGAGATTGGACTGACCTCCAGACAGCAGTGAAGGTCCGGCGTGGCATTTGAGGAGGGGTCAGAAAGCAGCGGGTAGTGTTATTGGGCAGGTGCTGTGTTTTGGAAAAAAAAATAATGGACCAAAACAGTAGGAAGAGTCTAATAGGAGTCTGTCAAAGCAGAATAATTAACAGCTAAGTAGAGTTCAAAGTTTTGAGGGCAATGAGCTAAGCAACAGGGGAAAAAAAGAAAGCTCTTTTAAAATAGTATTTAATTTTATACTACTTACAAAGAAAAGGGAGGAAAACCAGCTAAACCATGTGGTTAATATTTATTTTAAATATTTATGATAATATCCCAAATTCCCTTTAGCAGTCAAGAGCTTTTGTGGGTAAACCTTCCCTCCTTCTACATGACAATTTCTAGAAACTATTAAATATCATATTAATATATTTCTTTGGGAGAAAGGAAAAAATATTTGAGTTGGCGTGAAGCTCTGCTAGAAAGGTTGGCTCCCACATCCCAGGTGATAAAACCAGGCAAATAAGCAAACAAGGAAGAGGGAAGCAGCAAAGAGAAAAACGATTTTTACCTTGTCTACTCTGACTTTCATCCTTATTGCTGGAGAAACCTGGAAAAAGTACACAGGCCTTTCCTTGGACTTGGAAAATTCATTTTAGTGAGGTCTATTATTTGCTGTTGCAAAACAGCTATTGCAAAATTTGATATTGCAAATAATCTTCTAATCAAAGGTTTCTATTTGGACTACAAAAAAATAAAGAACAATGTTGGCTGCTTTTCAGGTGGTAACGGTATATCTTTTTCTTTCAATCCATTCTCTTTATCTCCAGTTTGTACCTTTTATTTTCACAAATCCAAGCTAAACTTTTCTGACCACGGTGCCATCCAGCGCTCAGCACCGTGTTCAACTGGAGTTCAAAATTTTGGATCATAACTCAAGGTATGCCAATAAGACCAGCCAGGATAACAGGATAAAACAGAGTAACAGAGAAAATATGACCAATATATTTTCAATTCACCATCTCTGCAAACAGCTGCACAGAGGAAAAAGACTACTTTTTGTATTGGACAACACTACAAATATTTTTATTAAGATTTATTTGGGTGAGAAAAATTGTATAGATACATACTTATCCTTTCATTCACAACATGTAAATAACAGAGTACTATTTGTCACATTCCTTGATTTCATGATGGTTGCAACTGGCAACTGAGGAGTAATTTCCTTTTAATTATTGTTTAGTTGATTTTCTCTTTAATTACTGAAGTTGTATGACTAAGGCATCAAAATATGTAATGCAAGATCTTTCCGTACAGTAGATTTTCTTTAATAATAAAGGTATTTTTATTGTATTCAGTCTGCAGAATATAATTTTTCAGCAATGAAAAGCAGCTACAGATTCTTAAAATGTGTATTTTTCATTTCCTTAAAAAATATTGGAAGTTTTTCTTCTGTGTTAGTACAGGTACAGTGTGCTACGTAAAAGATTTAGGATTTAATAGGTTTGACATTGGAGGGAGGCAAAAAGTGTAAAGTTGCCTGTCTCAACAAGACAAAAGCCAATGGATAAATACAGCCCTCGGGCTCCTCCTCTGGCTTTTGTTTTGCTGCCAGCCTGGCCAAAGGAATGCAGTTTTCCTTGTCTCTCTGTGGCTCAGAATTTGGGAAAACCAAAAAGGAACAACCCCCCAAGAACCTCTTAGCTACAAGCCATGGTGCATTTTTTTTTCTGCCTGTTTATGACTTAAATAGTATTTAAAAGGGCTCCGAGCTCCCTGCTTTTCCAACAGACTTTGTAGAACGAGCTTTAATATAAACAGAAAGCAAAGTTGTTATTTTGAAACTGCAGAGCAATGTTAATTTTACTCACCAGTCTCTCACCACTGGAGTGGGGTTCTGGTTGGGTCACCGGAAAATAAACTTGTTTCAATGGCTTTTATAACCAGATAAGATCCAAAACGAGGTACTCGTGCCAAGTATCACAGAAAGACTTGAACAATAATGCATTGCAAAGAGCGACATTTAGATTAGCTTATTAAATGCGGGGAGGAGGTTATGTGTGTGTAACACATCTGTGAGCACTCGGGAATTTTTTGAACTGTTTTTTACTGTCTTTTCTGAATCAGTGTTTTGACTGACTTCAGTGGGAGTTGTGCTTGCATAAAAGCTTCTGAATTCAGCTCTAGGTCTAAACATTTAGGTTGCAATGTGCCTGGAAAGCCAGAGGAATTAAGATATTTGCCCTGCTCTCGCTGCACTGGAGCTGACTCCCTAGCACCCTTGTGCTCCTCAGAAAATCCCAGCTATAGTTTATCTGAAATTAATTTGCCCACACTGTTAAGTCAATTACCCAAAGGAACAGAGACTCGATTAAAAATCTATTTAGTTCAATAGGAAACAGTATACTTGGGATCAATTTTTTTTTCTCTTTGACTGTGAAGAATCTTATTGTATCCCTGTATAAATAATAAAGGTAGCGCACTATCCTCTCCTGCTCAAGCGTGACTGAGCAGATACAGCTTGTGCATAGCTCATGTCACGAGCATCCAAAGAGAGAGGGTGTGAAGAGTATCTCAAACACAACCTCCAACACAGGATACGTTCCTGCCCCGTGAGGTAACCCCATGTATGGTTCAGATGCGCCGGGCCATGGGTACCGCTCGCTCCCCACATTCCAGGGGATGGTTGTACCTGTCTCACCTAGAGAAATGTTTCTATTGTCAAGCCTACAGCAAACTGTGTCCAGACAGATTGGTGTTCTGCTCAAAGGAGTCCACATGAATCATGTATTAGTTCATTTAAAAGCACTTTGTAGACAAACATGCTCACTCTATCAGCAGGCACAGGGATGCAAATACTTCACTCAGTGTGTATGAGCCCTGACAGGACATCTGTGATGCATGGGATTGAGAAACAGCTCATTCCGGAAAGATTAGGCAATAACAAGCAAAAAGGCTCAACGTATTTTGTTGTTTTTCAGCAAAATGAAAATTTAACTTTCCCATCATGTCGGAAACGGAGTAAACACTATCAACTGAAAACCAGCAGCAGGAAGAGGTAAATGATTTACAAGATATTCTTCAATCATTTAGCAGAAACACAGGAGTTTTTGGGCTAGGGGCTAGAGTACTCTTGCAGAAGGCAACTGTTCTCCAGGAACCTTAAAGATAATACACTTGCTGCACAGAACTATGCTTTGGAGGTGAGGAAGAATTAGGAACATTTAGATCCAATAAATGCTAAAGACATCTTTTGTACGCTATCTGCTTGGCAGATGCTGATTGCTTCCTGTAAATTAAAGCAAGCTAATGAATGTGTGCAATAGCAAAATATTTGGTGGGCTCTCATTAGCAGATACAGTGTGGGGAATTAATTTCACTGAGAGAATTGTAGACTAATTTATATATAGAAAATGTAGTTTGCAAAAGCATCCTGGAAGAGATTCAGACATGCGTGGACTTTATCTATAAGTGATTTCAAATTAATTTAACTTCTGAGAAAAGACTATAATATTGTAAATACTGTAAGCATGAGTGCCAAAAACAAAGTTATTCTATATACAGTGTGAAGAATGTTGATTTCAGTCTCTGCCTTGATGCTGGTGACTTACAGGAATATCTTCATGACAAGCACAGTAGGATCCCTCCAGCTGTACAGTACACTAATTTTCTACTAGCCCTGGGCTTTTCTAACTGCCAAGGTGGTATGTTTACTAACTTTATACCCTGTTTCTTTTAATTACATGGTCAAATACAAGTGAATCTTATTGTCACATTAAATGACACAAGCCTCTCGTCCCTCCACAGTTACGTGATGTTCATTTTTTAGACCCTCAGAAAATGTAGGAATTCATTTGTTCTCCTGAAGTCCTAATTTTTCCTTAGCAGCAAACCAAGCACTGGAAATAGTAACTCAGGCAATCAGAGTATTGTTACTGTTCCCAGAAAGGTAATATTTTTGAATAGCTCTGCATATTTAACAAGGAAGATGTGTTTTGCACAATTTTTAATAAAGTAATATTTTACTTTTCCCATTTCACCCTTGCAGGAAACTGCAAAGATCAGTTCTGGATTGAGATTGCATCCCCAGTCTTGGATCCTTTAACATCCCAGAAGGCACACATGAAAAAGAAAAATCCCCCTACTTACACTGTGAATAGGTGCTAACAGCTTTAAAGAATTACCTACCAAATATTAGGTGTAATGTAAAACTACATTTAAAGCAGCAAGGGTAGTTTAAAAGTCTACGTGGCCAGCTAAAAGTCAGGGAGAGAAAATTACTTGAACACGTGTTGGATGAATTTCTGTCTGTGTGGGAAATATCGCACTGGTGGGATAATATATCCTCTGTTTGAAAAAGTTGGGCAGGTTTTATACCTCGTCTACTGTACGCCATACGATTCAAAATCTGGTCAAATGCTTTTAGACAATTTCCATTTGCTATAAAAGGAAACACAACCATGCTATCTAAGCGTTGTGGAAGATTATTTATATTGAAAGACATCCTTAGGCTAAACTATTAAAAGAGGATAATGGATACGAGCCACCTAAGGCATGCAGATGACTCGTTAATGAATTACTCGGTGAAACAAAGTCAGATGCTCTGCTCAGGTAGAGGCTGGGTTTGAGTAATGTGCTTTTAGAGGAGCAGCAATACTGAGGAGGGGTCACACTGTGGGAAGACTTGGAAAATGTATGATAAAACGTGCCATACATTACCCTACACCTGCTTCCAGGGCTGTCCGAGGGCCACTGAGATCACCCAGGACAATATTTACTCAGTATATTGTATGTTATATCAGTTTAAACACGCGCTGTAACTTATTAGATATTTATTAGCTGACATTTTAAGCCCCAGTCTATTTTACATGCCCCCTGTTCTATGTAAAAAGGATATTTTAATAGATATAATTTAAATTAGTTCATAACTTGATAACTCGTTACAGACGGCTACTCTAATGAAACCTGCACTAATGACTGCCTTCAGTAGGCAATCCCTAATTTTAAGAAGCCATTTTAAAATTTTCATAACATATCTGGTGCGGTGGTGTTTGAACTATATTTAATAGACATCTCGAGTGAGCTTCTCCCTGTGCTTTGTAGAAGTCACAGTCAACAGTGATTCTTCCAGTGGGGACAGTGACCTTGCATGTGCCCTGTGCATCCCAGCTAAAGGACCACCTGGCACACATCTGAAAAGGAATCCCAAATGAATTAACCACCCCGACCGTAATCAGGAATCGTGGTTTATTATGGATGTAATCAAGGTGTAAAAATCTAAAAGACAGTAATCCAAGGTCTCTGCGGTCTGAAGAACAACTCTGATGTCTCAGAATCACAGAATCACAGAATCAATGAGGTTGGAAGAGCCCTCTGAGATCATTGAGTCCAACCATTGCCCTGACACCACCATGTCAACTAGACCAGGGCACTCAGTGCCATGTCCAGGCTTTTCTTAAACCCCTCCAGAGATGGTGACTCCACCACCTCCCTGGGCAGCCCCTTCCAATGGCTAATGACCCTTGCTGAGAAGAAATGCTTCCTAATGTCCAACCTGAACCTCCCCTGGCGAAGCTTGGGGCTATGTCCTCTTGTCTCATGTTAGTCTATACTGTCAACTAAATGAGTTGTCATTCAGTCAACTGACAACTGAATGAGCTAAAGTCACTCTATGACTTTTACCTCTCCATGGAGGTAGGGTAGATGAGAAGCACCTGAAAACTTCTGTTTTTTTTCCAAACAGGACATATTGGTCGATTGTCTAAAAACAAGCCAGGAACTTACCATCACCTGGATCCACCCAGAGCCTGCACCTCTCCAGATCAAGCCTGGAGAGCCAGCATGGCAGATGAGGCAGAATTTCCCACTCCAGATGGATCAGCAGGACCTCCTAACATCGTCTCACCTTCGACTTCTCTTCACTGGGAAGTTTTGCTTCCTAATTAATGCAGAGACGGCCCCCCCAGCACCAGCAGGCTGCATGGGGGGGAACATACTGGGGAGTGCAGGAAGCACAGCCGCTGCTCATAACCCAGCCAAAACCCCACCAAACACCCATGATTCCCCACCACCACCCCTGAAGAGCATCTCTGTCCTTTAAGTGCCGTGCTGCTTTCTCAGGGGGTTCCTAATGCAGTTCACTCCTTCTGCCTCGCTGGCTGCCAGAGAAGGACATGCTTGGGGCCTCTGTGAACCTCTGTGAGGGAAAGTCAATATACAATCTGTAGTGATTAATATTAAACACTGAATGTTCATCTAAAGACAGTATTAAAATTAACGACCAAAAAACAACCAACCAACAAATGCCTGGGCCATATGCGAGCTGAACACTTGTAGATGTAGAGGTGTTAGTAACAAACCCTAAGATCTGCTTTAAGCCAGTCATTGCTTAGTGCTTTCACTTTGGTGTTACTTTAACAAATTTACCTTGATAAAGCACATAAGGAAAAAGTTAGATTTAACCTTTGCTCAGACACAACAACTTTAGCCACAAAACAGTGGAGTAAATGTGAAATTATTCTCCAAATGTAAATTACCTTGTGATGTAATTGGCACTCACAAATATAAAACCATTTGAACCATAATCTGACTGCTGATTTTTATAGGGGCTGTTCCGATCACCACAGAGTAAGGGGGTATCCGTATCCTGGTGTTACTGGGACATTGAGCTGGCATTTTGTATCACCTCCTATCAGAAAAGGCACACAAGCTAAAAGTTGTGAATCACCATCTATGAGAAAATAAACAAACCAAAAATCTCCCTCAGTGGCAATTTCCAAGGAGAAAAGAGCATCTAATGGATTTTAAACAGGCAAAAACCTGACACATGAACAGAGTTTGGGCCAAATGTCCTGCCAGGGGCCAGTCAGCAGGAGCCCACTGCCAAGCCCTGGTCCCTAGATCAACACCTCATCCGTGATAAAAAGCTGGTCTTTAAATCAAAGGCAGCTCACAAAGAAAAAACCCAAAGACATAAATCTGCATTGGCTACCAGCCCAGTGTGATCTTCCAGTGCATTTTTGCTGATGCTACTTCTGGGATGGGACAAAGGAAATGTATGACACCGAGACGCCTGTGGCAGGAAAACCACCAGATTGCCCGTAAAGAAGGAACAGGCGGCGGGTGTAGATGACATTGCTGTTATGGGGCTACAAGTTCATCTCCAATTTTTTTCCTGCCTCCTGGGAACTGCAGCAGCTCAGCTAAACCAGCTCTACGTTTGAAATGTGCTGAGAAGGGCTTCATCAGAGAGACGACGTGTTTTGTGCCCGTAGGATGCAGTGAAGGAGCAGGGCTCTGGTGATGATTTTGTGAAAACAGAAAGCATTCCAACTGCTGTAAGGGACCTGAAATTCTTTTGTCATTGCAATATAGACATCATTTTTTGTTGAAATTCACCTGAAACCAAGGCAGTGATGTAACAGGCATTTCTCTGAGAGATGTCCAAATCAGATGCACACCAAGCCCAAAAGCCAGAACTTCACCTCCAAAAAATATGCACCAGTGTTGCACCTCTGCTTAAAAAACTGTTGTGCAAACAGTGCCAACCTATTTCACTTACAGGCCTAAGTTTTAGCAATTGCTTATTTAACCCCATTCTGGTATTACTAAGAGCCTCAATACATCCATCTATAAGACACTATCAACAGATAAAATAGTAAGTTACAGATGTTTACTTTTCATAAGTTGTATCAATCAAGGAGGACACAGTCAACCAGCTCAAAAGGGTTACCAAAATTCCTTTTTTTTTTCTTTAAGAAAGACAGCAATAAAATCTGTTAATTCATTTGTTTTGGGTTGTTTGGGTTTTGGGGTTTTTTTTTGTACAAGAGAATGAAAATCTGTTTGCAGTTGTAACTTTTACAGTATGTCAAATATTCTCTTTTTTTCCTCTTCCATAATTATTTTTACAGAGAGCTGTTCTTTCAATCAGGTCACTGAACTCTGAAAAACAAACCTTCAAGGCTGCTTTTGAAAAATTGGACCTTACTTTCCTTTCAATAGAAAGATTCACAACTTTGGCGTGTGAGCCAAGACTCAAAAAATAACATAAATCTTTTCAGTCCTGTCTCTCTCTTTGCCTGTGTAAGAGATATTTCTGCTAACATTTACTTTTGTAATTTTTCACAGCATTCTAGCTCTCAGAGGTTAATATTTACCATTCATTTTGATATTCACAAACTACAGAGGTAGGCTTGCAAATATCTGCTCTGGGAAAATGAGCAACTCTGCCAGAAAACATGTTCAAGTTTCTTTGTGGAACTGTGGGAGACAACATGCCATTGACAACATTTCACTGTGTTCATCTGTTTGTGTTTTAAACATCTGCACAATCAATTCATGCAGTACAACAATTGCTATTTAAGGATAACCTGATAATTACAGCAAATGGTTTTTAGTCCTTTTGAACAGTGAACATGCATTGGGAAAAAAAATCTTACAAAAAACATACAGTGAACTGATATATATAAGGGAAGCCACTGAAATCATACCCTTAAACTGATGCCACACACTCATTTTCTGGTAGGCATCTACAAATGCAGAAGATACTTCATGGCAGAACAATTCTGCTGCAGACAGAGCTGCCTGCGAAAGCTGACCCCCTACTTGCAATAATATCAAATCATAAATGAATTAATTTGCTTGCTGACCAAGTAGTTTGCCATATTAAAGTGCAAGTTTGCAAGACATGTATTCTATTATCGCAGATTGCACTCTTGACACTTTACATTATGAACATTTAGCAGTCGTCCTTTGATATTTTGAACACTGAGTACAATGAAGCTGTCAGCACAAAGGAATTTTTTATTCAATTTTCAGATGTAACAAGCAAGGATCTTACAGAACCACCATTAAGAATACTGAAACAATAGAGATTCAATTATCTGACTATGGGAGACAAAAGAATGTCTTGATGGGTACAATTTTTAGAGATATGAAGAAGTTTGTGAAGGAAGAGGGAAAAGAGAAAGGAAGGAGAGGAGAGGAGAGGAGAGGAGAGGAGAGGAGAGGAGAGGAGAGGAGAGGAGAGGAGAAAAGAGAAGAGAAGAGAAGAGAAGAGAAGAGAAGAGAAGAGAAGAGAAGAGAAGAGAAGAGAAGAGAAGAGAAGAGAAGAGGAGAGGAGAGGAGAGGAGAGGAGAGGAGAGGAGAGGAGAGGAGAAGAGAAGAGAAGAGAAGAGAAGAGAAGAGAAGAGAAGAGAAGAGAAGAGAAGAGAAGAGAAGAGAAGAGAAGAGAAGAGAAGAGAAGAGAAGAGGAGAGGAGAGGAGAGGAGAGGAGAGGAGAGGAGAGGAGAAGAGAAGAGAAGAGAAGAGAAGAGAAGAGAAGAGAAGAGAAGAGAAGAGAAGAGAAGAGAAGAGAAGAGAAGAGAAGAGAAGAGAAGAGAAGAGAAGAGAAGAGAAGAGAAGAGAAGAGAAGAGAAGAGAAGAGGAGAAGAGAGAAGAGAGAAGAAAAAGAAGAGGAGAGGGAAGCAGCAGTTTATTGTTTCTCTTCTAACATGCAGAAAACGATATTTGCTCCAAATGCAGTTCACAGTGACTAGGAGAGTGATCATTTACGCCAAGGCTGCACCGGGCTTGTTCTGCTCTTGTCACCATGATCTAACACTGGTAGTACATTGTGAGCAAGCAGAGATCATTGATTAACACTGCCAGACAGCTGCGTTGGAATCATCAAGTCAATATTGTGTGCTCTTGGTAAAAAAAACAAAAAACAAACAAAAATGCCTGAAAAAAAAAGAGGGATCAGTGGTTTTTGATTGGCACAAGCTACATTATCTAGATTCAGTCAACAGCAGGGAGGGAAAACCTCTCACAGGGAGAGCTAACTTGTTTTGTCACATCTTGGTATGTAGCTAAAACTCTGGTAAAACCGATTCTAAAACCAATTCCCCAAAATCTAGGGTGCAATTGACAGCCCACCCAGACTTCTGAGGTAATAGAAGAATATGTTTATTATTTATGTGTGTGTATATATATATATTTACAGACTGCATGAAACTAAATTTAATAAACATTCCAGGAAGGAAGGGACTTGGCAGAACAACCAGACAATGAAATAAAGATTTTTAACTACGTGGCTGTATTTTAAGACCTTGCAGAAAATGAAATCCTCAGTGACCACATTCCAACAAATTTGGAAATACTTCTCAGTATGCCATGTATCATTTACCACTGGACAGTGAGTATTTTAAAGCCTCAATATAAGACACAAATATATGATTAAAACAAATTCCACCCTAAGTCTGGGTGTTCTTTTTTATTCAGGATTCAGGAACTGAGTGACTATGGTCTGCTGACATCCCAACAGCGAAAGTTCAGCTATACAGGGATAGATTTGGAGTACTCACCACTGTTGAAAATAGTAATAAATAGTGTTTTGCCATGCTCTTTGCATTTCTTTATCTGTCCTTATTGTATCTGAGATGCATAGAGGAGAACACCGGTTTATTTCATCGCCTTCATCAGAACTGCAATTGGAGCATACACAAGCAATAGTTTTTAAAGTGCCACTAGACTCATAGCTGTATCCAGGTAACAAAATAAAATAGCAAATGAGAGAAAGAATACTGGAGGTCATGGAAATACAGACCTATAAAGATACACCTCGGATTCCTATGCATACTCAAGTAACAAGGTAGGACTGCAGGGAACAAGTTGATGGCTTTCTTCATGCAGCACTACAGACAACTATGCTTTTTCGCTCAAATTCATTTGCTTATGGGGAACCAGGGAAATTTTGACTAGAGCTGGCCAAAGCTTGATCTTCTCAGTCTATAAAAAATTTAAACAGTTTGCTCCCATTTCATAAATGTTGACATTTCCCACAAAGGGAGAAAATATCATGTCAGAATGTTTCCTTAAAAAGAAATGGACCCTGCAGCCTGCAAAGCCAAGACACGAAGCTCACTACACCCTAACTCCTCTGTCAGGAGCCGAGCAGCATGAGGGGCTCCCCAACCAGGGGCTGTGAGTGCTCCTGGGAGCTGGGGCTTCACATATAGGGGACATCACTACAAGGTTCAGCTCAACCCCTCTTGAACAAACTGTCCCATGCTGATGTAGGGAGTTCTGTGTGGTGTGAGATAGGTGTGGTGGGGCCTCCTAAAAACTGGCAATCACTTGGTATGGTCCCCTGGCAACCCATGAGGTAAGCAAGCTGCTGACCTGGTAGGGACTGTTCTTTCCAGGTATCAACAAGTGGTTCTGCAAAGTCTTTCAGTTACAAGGAGCCTATATGGAAAAAAAAAAAGGCAAAAAAATAATTTTCTTTGTAGCATCGCTAGGGACCACTAAAATCCACATATACAATGTCAAGAACCAGAGCTGTGGGGAGGTCCCATGCATTCCTTTATACAGGGTCAAGCTCACTTAGGGTCAGGATTAGCAATGGGCTGTCATGTTCCAGTCATTTCCTTAAAGAGAAAAGGAATAAATAATGGACCTGACCCTGAGTTGTGATAGTCCTACACACTGCTTTTGGTTGCATGTGAGGTCCTGATGCTTCTACATGGCCAATGTCACAGGGAAATCCCACAAAACTCCAGCTGGTTGCAGAACTGACTTCTGTGAAGTCAAGGTCTGGATGTCTAAGTGGGATGGGAGTAGATATTCCATAACACACCTGATACAATGCAGCCAAACAGGAGACCCAGAACAGTAGTTGTTCTTCTGCCACATAACATACCTCATAACCCTGAGGGCATTGTCTTAAACAAAGGCTTGAACTCTGAATGAATTGTAATTCTTGCAGCCTTGAAACCCAGGAGAGTGCAATCCTTGCCAGGAAGATCCTGAAGGGGGGAAGAAAAAAACCCAAAGAATAAACTTGATAATTATGAAAAAAAAGAATATACACATCCATAGTTTTGCTAAGTTTGGGACTGACTAGAAGAATCAAAGTGGTAGCCTGGAGAGAAAATCTGTATTTGAGGTGTGAGGTTAACTGACAAAAATCAAACTTAAGACTGAAGACTTAAAGAAGAGCTAAAACCTCTAAGAAACCTTGCAAGAAAAAAGTATCAGGTTACTTTTTATAACCGAGAGGCAAAACCAAGAAAAATATTTCAGACAGAAGGGCTGTTATTTTTGTAGCTTTGAAAAATACGTAACTAGCACAAAAGATAATACAATACAAGACAGGTAATCCGATCATTTTAGAGTTTATGACTACAATCTTCTCCACATGAGAGGCTTGATTGTGCTTCATTTCTTTCCATAAGTGAATAAATTCAGGGAATCACAAGCACGATTATTCAGATTTGTGTTTTCTTCTCAGGCTTCAAACGTCAGAACCAAAGGACTAGTGGCCTTGAGTGCTGCAGGAAAACTTCATACACGAGCCTGAATTTTATCCGTGCATGAAGCAAGGTTAGTATAAATGGTACTGCTCCCCCAGTATTTCTTTCTTTAATAATAACAATTTAGAATATTTCTTATTCCCATATAATATATGGAAAATGTGGTAGTCTAAAGACAAACAAACTGAAAATACCGAGAAAACAGTGAACTATGTGTAAGGAAATGTTACTAGCAACACCCTCCTTTCTGACACTGGGATCTACAACAATGTTCATGTTTTAAGCAACAGCCAGGGCATCATTTTTACTAATAGGTCATAACATGGAAACAGATGCAGCACTTAGGATGTGTTCAGTGACCAAGTCTAAATCTTAGAATTCAAAGTTCCTGTTCACCTGCCTAATCCTGAACTGATCGTGGAGTCTTCAACTCTTAAAATACTAGTTCTGGTAAATTTTTTGTTTCAAATATAGCATTACACCCACACTAAGCCCCTACATCTTGTCAAGATACCCCAGACTAGAAGCCCCCGTACCTGGGAGGCACTTACAGCACAGTCAGCTTGAAAATACAAAACGGCAGGTTTATGCTTTCCAAACACAGCCAAGGGGAACCCCTCCTAGTACAAAAAGGCTCAACATCAAAAGGGTTCACACCAGCCAGGGAAGAAGCTATTTGGGATAAAAGCATGTGCCTTGTGCTGGCAATGTTCAGAAAATGACATCCTTGTGGCTAGCTATACTAGCCTACAAGCAACTAGGGCACTTCCCTGAGAGAAAGGAGACCCTGACCAAGTTCAAGGACTTTCTTATCTGTTTTGCATTAAGTAGTCATTGAAGAAAATACAGAACAGTTACAAGAGCAGAGACCAAAACTTTGTGCTGTCATCGTTAGATTATCAAAGCAAAGAACATACAACCACCACCACCTGCTTAGGCTTACCTTCCTCTATTTTTCTTATTTGGAGGGAGATTGCGTGTAACTAACTACTTTAAACAAAGGACCAAGGCTGCGAGTCACGAGTAAGGCTCACGAAGGTGTGGGATTTAGGTGCCTCTAACATCAGCACTTCCCGTTGATTAGTTTGGGCACTCAGGACCTTTGCTGTCACAGGTAACTAGGGCTTTCCAAGATGCTAAACACTCCCCAGGCACTGCACAGGCAGCCCCGGCATCTAAATTAGTGCTCTGCACTCTTCTCTTGGGACAGAGGGTGAGGCGGCTGCTGTGCCACTGAGCACAGGCGTAGGAAAGTCCCTTTGTGCATCCACGCCATTGATTGAGTGCAGGTTGGAACATGCTTTTGAAGGCCATTTCCCAGGCGTCCCCACTCCCCTGATGTGGTTAGCATCGCACAGCCGTCGTGAAGCACACAGGCTGGATCTCTTTTGGGTGAAACTAAAGCAGAAGACGTGTTCCAGCCAGTAATGGGGCTGCAGTCAGCAGGACCAGACTCACCATCATCTGGAGTGAAAGACCTGGAAACACATTTATTGTGGACATCTGGTACTCAGTACCAACAATTTCACTTTGCAGATCTGTTGCAATGAGCTATTGCCAGCGTAGTTGCAGCCTTTGTGAAGCAACTTTATTAATCTAAAATATTTCATAATTACCATCTCCTCATTATTCAAGAAAGATATTCTTTCCCATGTCAGATGTGGGAGAGGAAGGCAGGAGTTCAGGGCTATTACCACATACGTAGGTATCGCCCACATTTTAAGCAAGGGTAACAAAAGATCGATAAAATAGTTGATCCAAAGTCACACAGCGTGACAGAAACAAAATCAGAGCAGAACCCAAATTTCATCATTGGTCTTGTGCTTTAACCTGACAACTATTATTAATTAAATAAATCAGATGTTTGATTAACCTTGCACAAAGTTCTGCGAATGATATGAGCTCTCTTCCATATGTGGCACTGGAAATATCCCACCATTTCTAGAATAATTCAGCAGTGGGGATATGAACAGAGCAGGAAGAGCAAATGGCAGTAAAAAAGCAAAAGGAAATTGGCTGCTGCTTTACCAATTTCCTGTTGGGGCTCTTCAGGCTGTATTGCTCAGGACAACCATTACAGAGAGGTTTGCAGCTCTGGAAAGATTTTATTGACCTCTCTGTAAATACAAAATGGCCCATGAATTAAATGGGAGGGTCACCATGCGGAAGTTCGACAGACTTGGCAGGTTCTTGGGAATAAGCAAGAGCAGGGATCAAGAGGACTGATTGAAAATGTGCAGTTATTGTGCAAAGGATTCCTTTTCTTGGGAGTAAGCTCCCCCGGGGTTTCTAGGCCAGGATTTACAAGGCTAATGAAGGGTGTTGGTTTTTTTCCCTTCTGTCACAAAAATTTTGGCTAAAGACAAGTCAGAGATACAAGCAACTGCTTAGCTGCTGAAAAGATGTTTGCCAAAGCTTTCCATCACCCAAGAATCCCCTTTTACCTCCTCATGTGCACACACTCTCTCACTCAGTGCTGTCACATCCCTGCTCTTGAGATGGGACTTGGACTTTGGCACCACTGAGCTCTGTTCTCTCAGCCACACAGTTTTCCCCATGCCGCAAGCTATTTCTCTAATTACACCAAAAATTGAGCAAAAGTAGCTTTGTGAAAACACCTGCTCTTGGATTCTGTCTCCCTCCTTTTTCTGTTTTCTTTTTTGTTAACATTAAACAATCAATATTTTATTTCCATTCTTTTTATAAGGAGTTGAAACAACTTACAACTACTACCTTTACATGAATTCCTCTGTTATTATATGAAACTGTTTTATCCAAATGGGCATTGTAGATCCCTGATTTGAAATTAACTTCTTCAACTGGTTGAAAAAGTTGAGGGCATAAAGATTCTTCTACATATCTAAATATTAACATTTTTATATGTCCCTCACTTCCCTTTGTTTTTATCAATGACCACTGAAATTCCAAAGACATGTTTGCAGGGGACATGTGGATTCATGATTTGGATTGTAATCTCCTTCATAAAATACTAAATCAAGTGAACAGAGCTCTTGCTACTTAAAGTTCCCAGTAAATTAGTACTGTGGGCATAAGAGAAAAGCCTGACCATGATTGAAAAGATATGTATGCTTTGGTCTTGAGACCTCGATGTTTTCAAGAAAAAAACAAAAATATTTAATTCAAGAATTTACAACTAACTTTGAAATTTCTGATGTATTTCATCTCTATATTTCAGAGCAGCAGAGATCTCTCCCTTTAAGCTCTGCCTCTGGTGCTGTTGTTTTTAATCAGGAAACCCACTTTAGGACGTGCTGACAAAACGGGCTTTTCTGTAATGTCCTCGGAAGAAAAACACAATTATTACACTGTGCAAACGCTCATTTATCACGTTTCGTTCGTACAGATGTAAAAGCCTTGGACAAGGAGACGGTGTGGCTGAGATTTGTAAAACACAGATGTGTGGGAATCGCTGCCTGAGCCCAAGTGGGTCCAAAATCAGAGCGTAAAGAGATGGAGGAAAATGCTTAGCTCTTCTTTGACTGACAATTTCCAAACATTAATGACCTTGAAGACTGACCAGTAGAGTCAGCAAACGAGTGTGTGTTAGAGGAGAGAGAACTTCTTCAAGGGTGGGCATCTCGTCAGCAAATCTCCCGAGCCCTCTCAGGTATGAAATAGAAAGTTTAGTCAATTTGTAAAAGTGCAAAAGTGAACAGGCTTCACAGAGCCAGAAATTGATAAAATGTAAAAATCTATATTTATTTTAATTTAATGTAACAACCTGGAAGTTTGAGAAGATCCTGCCACTTCTTTTGACCTTGAAGATGTATATACAAAATCATTAATGCATTAAACCAATAATAGGTTTAGGAACAGGTACTCTTATAGTGCACACTAATTTTTGTGCGATAAAAAGGAGGGTTTTGGGGGGAAATAGAACTAACATAATAGAAAGACAGAGGTGCCCAAAACCTCAGAAAAAAAAAAAACACGGGAATGTGAAGGTTGGATGCAAAGTTGCTTTCGGAATGCCTTCAGGCCTGATTTTATTTGCTTTGTTTCACCAGTCATGAGTAATTTGGCTACTCGATATTTATGCAGTATCCTTTTTTAAGGATATGTTGACATTATGATTGCTTAAATATCTAAAAATATGCTGATCTCTAGTGGCACACAAGTAGGTGAAAAAAAAATAAAACCAAAAGAAAAAAAAAGCAACAAAACCAAAACAGAAGAAAGTAATTTCAGAAAAATATTCAGAAGCCATCTGTAAATTGCTTCCATTTGTCATGCTTAGGAAGAGAATGCATTCTGCAGATCAAATCCTTTAATCCTTGCAAATGTGATCAAATTTGTATCACAGTAATTTTACATATACAGAGAAGTAGATATTTAGTCTCCTTCTATTGCTGAAATGATGCAAGGAGACAGTACTGGAAGAAGAAAACCTGTCACAGTGTCTTCCTTTCTTCTCAACTTTTTCTATAAATGCAGAACTATTTATATGTTTTCCCTTACCTTTTTTTTTTTTCCTCCAGAACAAATTCAGGCTGTCCAGAAAATAAGCCTAGAAATGAGCTGAGATGCTTTTAGCTTTTCCAGCAGCTCCGAGCTGCACACACATCCCGCTGGGTCCATGCAGACCAGAAACGTCCCCGAGCCGGCACGCCGGCACTGCTGGCCCGACTGGGACCTTCTTGGGGCTCTCTGCTCCTGCTGATGTTAATGCCTCTTAATGGGGCTCTTCTCCAACCACTCACCCCCAAATTTTTCTACCTAAAACGCCTTAATTATTATTGCAAAATGCTAAGAGACCACAAAAAGGGAAACAGGACGATGCCAAGTTACTATGTTTTTTCTTCAGCTCCCTCCTTCTGCTTCTCTCTTCTGATTTTATAGAAAAATTATTTAGAAACATGGAAAATCTCATCTCAGGTCCCTTCCTCTCCTCCCCCAGCCTCCCCACAGGCTTAGCACAGAAGGGCTCATCTTAAATAGTACTGGAAAGGGTCACATCAGAAGCCACAAGATTAACTCAATTCACCTAAACTTTTATCAGGGATAAGGATATTTTTCGTTCATCTCTTCTCTAGGCACCCGGTCAATAATTTAGAGAAACATTCCTCAATTACTCCATTCACTTAAAAGATATCAATATCATACTTGGGAGAAAAATCTGTAAAATTCAGTGCAGTCAAGTACTGACTTTAATGTTGCCTCTTCAGAGGACGGGCAGCTGAGCCTTGCAGACGATTCCCCCGTCTGCAAAACACAGAGGAAAAGAACAGACAGCACTGGGAGATCCCCCAATCCTCCAGGAAAAGAGACAGAAATGAAAAGCCTAGACTTTTACTTATGTATTTATCAAGAGTAAGAACAAATCATTTCTATCTAAAGGAATGATATTGGCACGTGCGATTGCCAATGGTCCATTTCGTCGGGTGTCTTTTTAGCAGCAGTGGTCCATGCTGGACACTTCTCAGGAAAAGGGAAGGAAACAAAACAAAAATCCCCAAACCTTCTGGCATTTGAATGTGAATAAATGTGAATTTTAATTTAAATTTACATGGGAATAAACATGGAGTGTCTTCATATTGTAAGGAAGAATTATTAACAGCTTGAGAAGTCAGTCTGGTACTAAAAGGCTAAAAGGTCTTCTAAGTAAAATTCCTGAGACAAACATGATTTTTAAGAGTGGGGATCAAAATTAAGATTTCACTGAGTGAAATTGTCACTGATGCTGATTTTCAGCCAATTTTATGTATATGCCTGATACATGCACATGTGTGTTTTCACTTGGTCAGCAAAGAGTTTGGATTTCTTATGGAGACCACCAACTTTGCTGGACATGTTTCAGTTCTGAAAAAAAAATGGAGAGAAATGCATTTAACTCATTCTTGCCACGTGTAGCATGAACAACGCATCACCAAAGGGCAATGTCTACCCCCAGACACACACATGCGACACCATTACAACAGCAAGGTTAACATGTGTAGCCGCAGGGAGAGTTTAGCAGATGCTTTAATTAGTCTAACTACTGTTTTAAAGAGACAAATTTGATAAAGAGACAGGTATCTCACCACACAAATCCCTATGTAATCTTATAACTGCCAGCAGCAAATGGGCATCACTGAAAATTCAGCCAAGGTACCAACGAGCTGCTCATCCTCAACAGCCCAGGCTGTCAATTATCACACACAATGCTCCCACCTCTTCTGGAAAGCTTTCCTAAAACCCATCTGCTAATAAAGAGCTTTGGACGAAGGTCTGAAGACAATGGAGAATGTCCACTCATTACAACTTTTGGAAAACTCAGCTTCGAAAGAAAGGACACAGACTTTGGTCGGCAGGTTGGAGGTTTTGCAATGTAAATGGGTCAGGTTCAGCGTTTTGATTCCGACAAAGTAATGAAAAACCTGTGGATAACAATCCCACCTTTGGTATGAGCATGATTTTAATTTGTAATTCACCAAAACTCCACCGTAATTCATTAACTTATGTACCATTAAAAAGGAGTTGTAGGGGAATGAAATAAAGGAAAGGCTGATAGGTAGTGTTGCATTGATGGGTTCCGCTTGGTTGGTAACATCAAGTGGCAGAATGAGAACAGTTTTTAAGATATGATTAAATATAAATTTTATCAAAGGAGCAGTAAAACATTATAGCTCTAGGCTTTTAAAATTCTGTACACATTCTAGGATTTCAAAAATAAAGCTTCAGCTTCTTAAAATTGAATGTCTGTCTTGTAGCATTTAAGCAAGCTCTCATCTGAGCTACACGGCATTTTTATCTGCAGGACCAACCCAGGAGGATTCAGAAAGGCGAGACTGGCCGGAGGATGTGCTCACTTGTACACAAATTGTGAAGCTCCACCTTTACACCCAGAGTCCTTCATAATTATCCAATGCCTCTGAAACGCGACCCACTCACAATGTGGACTGTGCCCTCACTTGGACTGAAACCAATGTCAAACCTGCACATTATTCCAAACAGAAAGAGAAATATGAAGAGCCTGCTCAGCCTGGCATGGGCACACAGCCTCCCTCCCACACTCGGGCATCATCACCCACATCTCACATCGGGTTGGGTGAAAAACAAGGATTTTCATCAGCCCAGGCCTTCACAAGCAGCTTCTGCCAAGTAAAGCGCACTCTCACATCATGCTTTCCCTTCTGGAGCTGCACAAACCTCATCTGATGCTTTTAAGTGCCGTTATGATTCAACTAGCAAAGGACCATCCTTGCTGGGTAGCCAGGTCTGAGGATCCTGTCATCCTCATGCAGCACACCCTGTTAGTGATGACACACTGATCCATTCAAACTCATTAAAAACAACAATCCCACCTCAGCCCAGTTTCCTCTCCAAGCCTGGCTGCTCCTGCTCCATTTCCCAATGCCTCTCTCTACTCTCCTTAAAAACCCTAAACCAAACACTCCTCTTCCCTTTACCCATTTTTGGGAGTTGATTAGACTTGCCACCATGAGCACATGTAATTATGCTGGGATTTAAAGAGGACATTTTGTTCTCATCCCACACTTAGTTATTAGTAAATGAACATCAGTAATCACGCAGAGAAGTAAAATCAGCCAGATATTTAATTATTTTCCTTGAATTTTTTTTGGAAATGGTTGTGCAGTCGGGTTTCCTAACAACAATAGACCTGTGAGAGCAAGATCATCCTAATTTAAGTCAGTGTGCGTTCTTTAGCTATTAAAAAGTACCCACATTAATTAGTTCCTGCTCTAATTGCTACGAAAAATTATTCTGAAAAAGAAAAGGAAAATAAGGAGCAAAACAACGTACTATTTACAAGTACCAAAACTAGGAATAAATATTCAACATGGCCTTTTTAAGTCAAATGCCCAGCCAGTTTTGAATAATAAAGCAGGACAAAGTCATTTACACAGAAAAAAACTGATGATTTCTGTATTTTGCTGCTGGTAAAGAATTGAAGGATAGCTGATTTGAATCTTCCTTCAATCTCCCATCAATAAAACAGAGATAAGGCAGATTCGAAAGCTGATCTGGGAGAGTCATGTTTTTATAATTGCTTTTTACCCTCAGGCGTTTGAAATCCAGAGGGTCACGAGTGCCTGTGTTAGCGCTAGAGCAGGCCAAGAGGCCCAGTCAAAACCCTGAGACACAAATTAATTTGTTTGTGGTTCTCATGTCTAATTTGGGGAAAGAGAAAACTCTTTGCCACTTTACAATGTTATAACCTAATTAAAGGGAGATACATGTGAAGTATTTATGCAACCTTTAGGAAAAAAAGAGAGAGAAACAAAAACTTTTTTGCTCAGTCTAATTTGGGAAATGTTCTGAAATATGGAAATAGAACAATTTATAAAACAAATACAGAAAAACTGTGGACAAGCCATTTGTTTGTAAAAATTATTTGCAAAATTTCAGAATAGGTTGTTAGTCATTCTTATTTTGAACTAGGAGACTCACGAAATGGCAAAGCAGCACACCGTGACTTCTCGCCAGTGCATCCACATTACAGCCAATATTACGTCCGAAAAGAAGCATTATAAGCATAACTCTGCCTAGAAAACATTTAAATCACGCTGTATTAAGGAGCTATAAGAAAGCAAAGTGCTATCAAGGGATAAGCTTCATGGAAAAACAATTCAAGTTGCTCAATATTTTGCGTTCTCCAAGTGACATGCCTTTCCCAAGTAGTGCTCCAGTACATAGCCAAAACTTAGCATGTCTTCTCTGTGTGCAACAGGGTAGTAGTACATTGCACTGAGATGCTGCCACATCAGGCTTATGTGTATTTCCCCGTTGCATTCGAATACGCAGCTCCAACCCCGCTCAATTCATTGCTACAAACTTAAAGACCTTTCACAGAGCACCGTACCTACACCCAGCTGGGAGGTGACCAGGAGCCTGCAGAAGGTTAAGGTAGCATTTCAGAGCCTCACCAGAATAATATAACACCCCCCAGCCCAAATATTCTCCTCAGATGTGTCCATAACCCATCCTGGGGCCAGACCCCAGTTAGGGTGCTGCAGTCCCACTGTCCCATAGGAAGCCACAGGGCACAGCTGTATTAGAAGACTACCTTGCCCTTTGCGTGGCCCTTTATTTCCCATTGAGGCCAGACCTCACCCCGTAAAGGTGTCCTGCTGCCTCAGAGCAATCCAGCTTCACACGGGAATTCTTAAACCAATTGAAATTTTAGTTTTAAAACGGACTGAGTTTTATAGTGAAGCTAGAATCTTCTACGTCCCAAGACTTTTTTAGCTGATAGTATAGGGAAAACTCTACTCTAAACAGTAGAAAACTCAGAGTAACGTAAACACATGAATATTAAAACTCCACGCACTTTACAAAGGAGGATTTGCTGCAAGGTGAAGAGACGCTGCTCTGTTTACAGTGCACTTTTCCCCAAACAAGGCAGCTTTCCCTTTACGCTCGCTGTCGTTAAACTCCATTTGGGTGAAAACCATCACACCACGTCTTGCTTCAGCACAGCGGCTGACCCTCTCCAAAGGTCCCTCGTGCTGCATAAAGTGTTTGCTTCCTTGGGAAGAACTTAATGAAAATGGACAGTAAATCACTTGATTTCAAGTTTGCATTTGTTTATTTGGCATCTGATTATAACCTGCTCGTTGACCTTGTTTGGTAGGTGACGGGACAAGCTCTTAGAGCACTGGCTGATCACGACAAGCGCTGAAAACAGCAAAGGCTTTTAAAACTTTGCGAAACAAGTAACAGCCAAGGAAATATATCATCACATCCTATGACTCCTGTCCTGTAAACATGTGTGTGACCCTTAATCACACTAATAAAAGTGCCGAAGCCAAAGGGAATACCTGAATGAGAACGAGTTTGCAGGGCCAGAGCTTATTCCTCTAGGTTTGTCAGAGGAAGCTTGTCAAATATACTGAAGACTGATAGCTGCTATATTTTCCCTTATTATAATCCAGGAACAACATACTTGTCTGAACAAAATAAAAATAAGTCCTCTTTGAGGCTACTCTGTTCGCCTTGACAGCAAGCTTCGGTTTTAAGCCAAGATTCCAGATTGTTTTTGTGAAAACATTTCCACTTGTCTGAAAGAGTATATATAATGGATATGTGATAGCGGTAATGCAATGCTGAAGTAATCTCCGGAGAATGCATGCATCTCCGGGGACGCCGCGCTGCGCTGGGTACTACACACCAGGAAAATAAAATTGGTATTCTAACAATATGGAGAATGCCTCCGATTTGTACCTTGCAAAAATACCAGTCCTCATTTATAATTCAGCTGTAATGTGTGCTTTCCTTGTAGGAAGTGTTTTGCTTTTGGTAGGAAATGGAAGTGACAGTTTTGAAGGCTCTTTCTGACTTCATACGGGATCAGAGCGGAGTCGCGATGCCACGGCACCGCGTGCCAAAAGCAGCTGGTGGGATGGGCAAGGTACTGTGAAAAAAACCCTTAATCTGGAAAATGGTTTCATGTGTATCCTCCCACTCACTTTGTGTTAACTTTGAAATTGTGTGTCATAAATTCTGCTGGAACAAGAGGAAATAAAGCAAGTTGAGGGGAGGGGTGGAAGTAAGTCCGTTTGCGGGACGGTGAGGTTTCGTGACCCATGGCAGCACACAGGGTGCCAGGGAGAGGCTGTAATAACTCACAGCAGCGCTTCACGTGAAGCTGAAGATCTCTTTAGTTCCCAAATTAACCCACAGAATTTAGACCACTGGATGAGTGGGAGCACTGGGTTCCTGGTGGGATCCTTCTGCCTCTGGTGTCTACACAGAGAAGGTCCAGAAGTACTTCTGTGAAGCTAAGAAAATTGATAGTAAAATCTTCCATCCCGCAGGCGAAAAGCAGAGCCAGAATTTCCGTGTGGAAACTGAAATGAGCTTCGTTTTATTAATAAATGAACACTGACGCAACTGATGCAATGAATTTTCCATTCTTAGAAAACTTTTTGCTCAATATGATTTTGTTAAAAGCAGCTGGAGACACGAGGCTCCAAGGAGGGAGCATGTGGGGCAGGGACCCACTAATGCCTCTCCCCAGGTGCAACCCACTTCTGACCAAAGCCCCTTGAGCTGCAGAAATTGCTTTGCAAACACAGTTAAAGTGGTCACAAAAACAGATAATTTTCAAATTTCATAGGTTTTACCAGCTATATCCTAATTGTCTTATTTAATCTTAACACCACAGGCAGAGACATGAGAGGACAGGTACAAATATCCAGTAGACCAGTTGGTACCGACAGAATAGAAAGGGCTACACCAGTCAGCAAAATAAAAATTGCAGCAAATACTGAGTTTTACAGAGGAATGACAGAAGGTAGCACTGAAATGTATCTCATTCGCGTGCATCCAAACAGTATAATATTATTTTCCAGGGAAGTTAATGGGGTGCCCAAATATGCACATCTGACGGCAGAATCTGGCCCTGAAGTTAACTATTTGAACGACGCAAATTTTAAATTTGAGACATATAGCAAAGGTAAGCCTAACTGTTCAGTCATTTTACCGAATGCTGGCATGAGAAAAAGAATTCAATTTTAGAATCTGTCTGTAATTCAAAAGGGGGAGAAAACAGTGTAAAATATATTCCTTGAAGAGAGATGCGAGTTTCTCATTTATATTCGATCTCGGATGAGATTTGGTAAATGCAGGCCCTTCCACAAAGTGAATATTATAGTGAGGCCGTAACATTTTACTAACACGAATTCATAAGGTGACCCTGGAGATCAACAATAAAACAAAATTCCATAATAGACTTAAATAGCAAAAAGGGTTCGGTGTTTCTGTTGTCTGCCCAAATATGTTTCACTCTGTACAGTTTTTCTAGGTGAATATTTCCCTGTAATCTTTGTACGGGGCCTGTAAAGAATAAAATACCATTTCAATCAGCTAAAATCATGAAGCATTCTTGATAGCTGTACATTAGCTTTTTACAGCTGTCCTGGTTTTTATACTGTCTCTTACAGAGCGGATTTCCTCCTCCCCATACCTATAAAAGGTAGGTAAATTAAACAAATTATGAACTATGCAGTGGTTGAATACTTTGTAAAATTGTAGAACCAGCTTTTAGAAACCTTTAATGCTCCATCTCCCAGAGGTGAAATGCCAGCCTCCATTCGGGTCTCTTTCAGTTGCCCTTGCCACTTCAAAATGTGTCTGGAAACAGCTCTGCAGATGGCCTCGTATGTTTTACAGGAAATATTACTTAAACATTGGAAAGGATCGAATTTCTCCTGTTAGGAATTACAAATCTGGATTTCATTTTCTCTCTTCTCCCCCCCCCCCCCCCCCAAAGCATGGGAAAAAAATGTGACTGTTACATATGACACTAAGGAAGTATTCGGGATTTTTATTTTTTTTTAATATGCCACTTGTATTGGAAAATAAAGAATAAACCTTGGAAATGTAACCTGGTTAAATAAGTCCTTTTCTTCATATAAAATAGTAGCTAATCGAAAAGATTTCCCAAAAGCATCAAAGCTTTTTATATACTATGGTCTGGAAAACATATTGCGTACGATTTCTATTTTTGCTCTTATGAATGCAAAAGAATAATAAACTTTTCTTTCAGCTTTGCAGAGAGAGTTTCTTAACATTTGAAGCATTTCTTACATATTGACCTTGGTTTATGTATTCTGCAAAGATTCATTAAGCTTATGGGGGTTCTATTGTCAGGAAAATGGTTAGCATTAGTAAAACACACAATTAAAATAGTAGCAGGTGATGTCAGTTTTAGTAGAGTTGACATTAATGACCTGTTCATAAGGGGCAATTTCCACACTAATGTCATGTTCTTTAAATGGAAATAGCCAGGAATACACATTTTCCATGTAAAATAACCCTTTTTGTAATTCATTAAATTCCCTTTCCCCCTATATTTAAGTAGACACCTTTCCAAGAGGGAGTAGAATTCCAAATAAAGACATAGGAAATTAAAATCAGGGTTCCCACAACTAGTCTATTTAATATTCATATTCAGGAAAAGATCCATAAACTCTTTTTCTTCTTTTTTATTAACAGAGGAAGTAAACTCCCCTTGACAGCCTATTTTTCCCAGCCGTGTTCAAGAGGCAGTGCACAACAACTGCCTTTGTTTCGGGCTAGAATTAAACATCCTTGTATAAGACCTGGGCAGAGGTTCATGCAGGAGAAGATTTCTGCCGTGATCCATATCGGGAGGGACCCATCTCTTTACCTGGATAAAGATGGGATTTGTGCACAAATTCTCTCCATGGATGGTGTAGATCCTGCAGAGCCCCTGGGGCCATAGCCAATGTGGTTCTGGAGCCATGGCCAACATGATGCTGGAACCATGGCCAAGGCACTGCTGGAGCCACGGCTAACACGGTGTTGTTTTCCCTTCATTGCAAGACCTGTGTAGCCAAAAGCACCGCTTGGTTTTCATAGGGATGGCTATGGTGGGAGTGCAGGGAAAGAGAGACAGAAAGGGCAGGTGCTCAGCACCCCGAAAGGCCACCCTTTCTGCATCAGCTCCGTGCAACACCTCCATCCCCTGCTTGGCCATTTCTGGGTCACAGAATCACAGAATCACAGAATCAATCAGGTTGGAAGAGACCTCTGGGAACATCGAGTCCAACCTTTGCCCTGACACCACCATGTCAGCTAGACCAGGGCACTAAGTGCCATGTCCAGCCTTTTCTTAAACCCCTCCAGAGATGGTGACTCCACCACCTCCCTGGGCAGCCCCTTCCAATGGCTAATGACCCTTGCTCAGAAGAAATGCTTCCTAATGTCCAACCTGAACCTCCCCTGGTGAAGCTTGAGGCTGTGTCCTCTTGTCCTACCGCCGGTTGCCTGGGAGAAGAGGCCGACTCCCACTCCACTACAACCTCCCTTCAGGTAGTTGTAGACTGCAATAAGGTCACCTCTGAGCCTCCTCTTCTCCAGGCTAAACAACCCCAGCTAAACAACCTCAACTCCCTTTAGGGTAATTCCACCCTAAAGGCTCACCCCGGAGTCACCCCACTCTCCCCAAGACATCTACACCAGAGACACTCCACCAACGTATTTTCTGCTGTTGCTTTTCTGTTTTCACTCTTTATAGGGGAAAAAAAGGCCGAGGTTGAGCGGCGCTGACTGTGCACTTGTGTCCTCTGACACCGGACACCACCCATGAGTGCCGGGTGACATCGGCGGGCTCAGCAGATGCAAAGGCAGTGGTAGATGCCATTCCAGCAACCGGGATGGCGTCACGGGCCAAATCGAACATTTGGCCAGCGAAACGGGCTCAGTTGTCTCCAGCTCCCCATCCGCTTCTTCTCACGCCCCTCTCCTCTGCCGTAAAAATGTTTTCTTTATTCAAGTTCGTATTATTGTCATGGTAATTACTTCAAGGAAACCAGCGCTATGACTGGCTGTCTGTCCGTGGCACGGATCTGCCAAATAATTTGGCACCGTTCGCTCTAATTGGCAGCCTCTGCCGAAGAGACACCCAAGCCTGAAATGGGGTTGCTGCGGGTCATCCTCTGAGTGCGCTGGAATTTGGCAGCCCGGGTTGAAGCGGCAGCGCGCGGTGGCTTGCTGCCCTGGGTCCGGCTCCAGCGACCGCCAGCCGATGCTCAGGCTTTCGTGTTACAGCACTTTTTCTTCTCCTTTCCCCCCCGAAAACAGAAAAAAAAATAGAAAGAAAAAAAATACCACACTGAGTGAATTAAGGATAGAGTTTCACCCTTAACTTTGAATCTCTTTGCTTTTGTGCGTGTCGCAACCTTAACACCGTTTTTTGCACTTAATTGTAAATCTCAGGGCTGCTGATGAAGCAAGAATAAAAATTATAGCACAATCAAGAGGGGTGGGAAAGGAAAATGGATTTTACAAGTGCACACTTTT